>NC_069116.1:17822500-18082500 GCF_025612915.1 Magallana angulata | reverse complement strand
CTAATGATGCTTTTACTACAGATCATCTTAGGTTTCTAGGAAAATCTAAATTACTTTCCAATTTAATGTACAATACTCCATAGCATGTAATCTTGAACCAAACAATAAAACCTTTACAGTTCACAGTCTGGAATGATGCCCTGAATGTACTTAATGTGTGGTAAATTTAAGATCCAAAATTTGCTTCTCTGACTTTTGTGCCAAATACATTATTTAAATAAAAGGTAAAATTCAACCCCTATCTTTATCTGGCGGCTCTATAATGGGCCATATAAATGCTGGACCAAGCCTATCACAGGGTCGGGGTTGTGACTGGCCAAATCGGACATGGTATATGACTGTCACAAAGACTCGGTCTTGGAGCCAAGACACAGATAGTTAATAACACCAAATCTCTTTAGGGCAGGTCATACATATGGAGATCTACCTGCATCTCCCCTAGGCAGACGGTCTGATAATTACTGCCACATCAAATGGCCTGGACACTTCCCTACAAGAAAATTGGACCTTGATTTGTTTAGATGACAAGACTCCTTAAACAACTGAACCTTGTTTCAGGCATAATTTGCAATAAAAGGGTGTGGAAGGAAAGAATAAACTTGATATCTCTTTTTTAGGAAATGGATAACTAGAGAGGGAAAAACAACAATTTTCTGAAATTTCTCATGCAGTGAGATGAAATGCTGCCAATCAAGCATAGAACCTACATTTTCTCCTTCATGCTGGATTTAATGTGAGATATATCAAATTCATGCTTTACTGAAGTTAATTTCTTTCTTCAATTCGAAAGATCTAAAGTTGATAAAGAAACAATTTGTTTTAAGGTTTCCATACATATCCCGATCAGATATACTACTTTTACAATCTAAATGAAGTTTTCTGTTTTTGAAATAGCGGATTGTAGGCATTTGCAATAACTTTGAAAATCTGATTGCATTTTCATGTTCCCACAAAAAATGAACAAAGACATTAAAAAAAATATAAAGATTGAAGATGCCTATCACAACACATATTTCCTCTCCCCTAAGTTTGGTAATGTTTGAAGATTTAGAGATTTTTTTTATGTAATATCACCCCCTTACATGGAAACAAGATAATAAGGTTCTTCAAGTGATGTCTTAGTTGGGGAATCCTATGCTATCTTGCGACAAGGGCACTTTGAAGTGTGTTCAATGGTGCCACTATAGATCATTTTGTTTTCTCTAAGATGGTGTAATGCAGAGATCTAATGGTTTTTCTCTCAGGGGAGAGTCTTGGTCACTCGTCCATACAACTTCCTCTCCGGGTTATAATGATGTATCTCAAGGGACAGGCTCCAAACGTCTGATGAAAATGACGACATTTTGTCTACTCCAGACTATAACACCACCCACAGACACCATTCCTAAACTTGTCTAATTATATAAAGATGACTCCAACATTTTTTCATTCTTATCAAGGAAAAAAGAGCAGTCTTGGCTAACTGACATACACTTAGTTCATAGTACATCAATGTACAATATGGGCAGCAACTCTCTAGTACATAACCTGACACCTATCAAGTATAATGTTACGAGACTTACAATTAATGCTACCCTCAAGTGCTGGATTAACACCATTTTGGGATGAAAACCTGTCCTCATAATTGGCCATGCTGTGAATTTTATGCATGTAAAGGAAACCAATAAGTCACAAATATTTATTTACTTTAGTTCCAGAGATGTCATTCATTTCCCAGTGATCCATTTAAAAACATTACATTTTTGGGGCTGATTCAGAACTCTTGGAATGCTTACTGCAATTCATCAAAGTAGTCTGCCCTCCAGACTAACACATCATCTGAGTTCTAGCATGAGCTAATCAAAATATCTTCATTAGAGTTTAATATGTTGATTCAATGCTGATGATAAATAACTATCAGCCAAATATAGTTAATGTCTGGAATCTAAAACTGGGGGGTGAAGATCAAAGCCAGGCAGATAAGCTGCCATTGTCAACTCATTTCGTGGGATTGCCACTAAATGAACATCACATTTAGTCTAAAGATTTATTTAAAATGAATATCTCTCTTAAAATTATGTAAAGCTGATCTCAGATGAACTCTAAAAAGTTGTGCAAACATCTTGAAATTCATTCAAACTTTTAATCACCCCTCCCCCTTTTTCATTCTTTCCAAAAGAGTACGAAACAAGAATAGTATAGACTTTCGTTTCTTCTTCTACCCATCACTTAATGAAAAAAAAAATTTACAGCAACATGCAGCAGTAGAGTTCCTGTATCAATGGTGAATGAACCACGATGACACTTATCAGATTGTATTTCGGAGAAGTAGCTGAGTATGACAGACAGTACTTGATGAATCAATAGAACAAGTACCCCCAGGCAATGCATTCTTACCACCAGGTACTGTTAATGGGCTTTCATCTAAACTTGATATGCAGCTGTGTCACTCATAGAGTAAGTGGTAAAATTTCCTTTACATTTACTTCAGAGTTTGCTAAGGGTTCGTTGATCTGTTATATCCTACCATGTAATGGGCAGTAATTTTGTTCCAAGTTGAAAGCACTGGTACCAAAATTCAAAGGGACTGCCCTAATCTCTGAGCATTTAATTGACAAGCAACTTTCTCTACCTTCAAATCCCATTCCAGTCAACTCTCTTGACCAATTTTATTGGATTTAAAAGTTTGACAACCATTCGTACACAAGGGTTATGAAAAAACTACCTAATTTGTCACACCTCAAAAGAAGTAAAACATAAAAGGCGAAAAGGAACCCCATCACACCTGACTCAGGTGATAATCTCTGAATTTGATGGACAGATTTTCCTCTTTCTGTTAGTCATGTGTTTAAATGAACTCCGCAAATGAAGTCAAAGAAAGGGAAAATCTTAATGATGACAATTTACGAGGCTTGGAATGGGAGAGTTGCGACTTTGAGCCATGATTTCGTTGTTTAATTCCCTAAAATCATGTCATCTGACATCAGTGGAACATGGATCTCCGACCCCATGCCTGTCACTACCAGGAGCGAAGGCACAGTTCCGTAACTCTGTTAAATTGAATATTTTATGACAATCATTGTAAATTCTGACCATTTGAAGGATTTTGATCTCCGTGTTTCTTTTATTGTAAAACACACGTTTTCATAGAAAATTAAATTCCCTGACAAGTCTTCACACAGACTCTTGAAGAGGGAAAATAACAAAACAGTTTAATATATGAAAGTATCATGAATGTTTCCAATTACACTTGTTTATTTTGAATTAAAATTTCAGTGCAACAGTAAAAGTACTTAAATAAATAAAATTCTTGCATTTCTGATTTTTATATAAGATTTCACCCCATTCAAAACTCAACAAGTATATTTTCATATGTGCATCACTAGAGCTAAACATTTGTATCAAAAATATACATTTGATTGTTAGCAATTAATATACTGAAGAATAAGAATCAATAGAGTTTCATTGGCATTTTCCCGTTTTCAATTTGGTCAATATCGTCACCCACGTGCATTCAAATTATCTATGCAACTTTAGACCTTTTCTTCAGGATAAATTTGAAGCTACCAACTGTTGCAGGAACACAGAATAGAGAATCGATGTCTGATCTGAAAAACCATTATAATCCAATGCTGCACTACTAACCACATGTTGCCACCATTGTCTCAGCCACCACAGCCAGCAGATACTTCAGTTTGAGAGATTAGTTTACCATTTTTATGTCTATCTCTATTTTTTTTTCGTAATTTGCATTAAACTCATTTAGAATTGTTCTATCGGCATTGTGTATGGATTTTTAAATTTTTTTTTTGGGGGGGGGGGGGGAAGGGGGGGGGGGGGCAGGGGTACACAAGGTGGAGCTTAAGGGAGTCTCATTAACAGAATTCAATGCATGGAATAGATATAATTTTTGACATAGAAGACTGTTGCAGCCTTAATCAAAATAAATATTATTAGTCTGTGAGGTATTTACCGTACAACAGTTCCGATCAATAAAATTGCAAATGGGAACAAATTATTTAATCGCGACAAAAATAAAATTTCCATGAAAAATATGCTCCATAAAATGTCAAGTTTGGCAGGACTGGGTAATGCATTAATCAATACCATCTTCTGTACATAAAATCAGCTCTGGAAACAGCTTACAGTCTGAAACACGACTGACTGACTGTTCGGCACCAGATGTTACACCCAAACCTCCGATACATTCTCTTTATAAGGAATCATATCGAATTTCTGTGTGGAGAACAAACAAAAAAAAACCCAGGAAAATAGCCAATAATCCAATTACCACTTTTGCACAAATGTACATGCAATATGTATTCTCTCTCTCTCTCTCTCATTCTCTCTCTCTCTCTATCTCTCTCTCTCTTTCTCTCTTGCATTCTCTGTTACAATCACTGATAATTTTCTAAAGGTATATTTTTAAATATAAGAACACCTTAAATAGATTCTGGCTGTCGGTGCCTTCACAATCTGACCCTTGTTTTTTGATTATTGTACATGGCAGTAAATGTCCACGCTGTTTCCCTCTCCGCAATACTTCATGCCTTAGTGACAGTTAGATCCATCAAAAACAATATTTTTGAATCATTATAAATCATTGAAAATTAAAAGAAACATTGTTTTTTGTCTTTGTTTTTTTTTTTATTTTTAGTTCCTGATTTCTTTTGTCTGTTACTATTCCATCATTTAATTGCTTATACTTTTATAAAAATTTTCTTTGAAATTTTAGTCTTCAAAAGATTTCTTGCACAAAACAACAAAGTTAGAGAAATTTGGTCACCTGAAAAAACACTGGATCATTTGTTTCTGTGAAATTAACTTTCAAAACAAATAACTTCATTGTATAACTAATGGAATAAACACATCGTAATTAATATCAGGCAAACAAACAAAAGGGGAAAATAACTACAGTATTTCCATAATTTATTCCAAAGAACAATATACCATCATTCCTTAGTTTTTATGAAAACTCTTAAAATTAATGAAAAAATGTATTCAACTTTTGTAGAACCTGACTACAAATATGGATTTATTATCATAATACATGCCAGATCATGAATTTCAACTAAAGATGTCTGCAAGAGAAATTTATAAAACAATTATGGTACACTTCAAAATGACGCTTGTGAGAATAACACACATTGGAACTCTTGGAAGCCATTTATAGCTATATTAGGGCACGTAATGGACCGTATATTTCTAAATTATCCTTGAAGTCAAATGTTAAGACTTCGAACTCATAAAACTTGTTCAAGTATCATTCAGCCAAATTCAGAATGTTCCATTTTTACAGTTTGGTGCTATGTTGCGAAGGCATCCCAAGTAATAAAATGGTCACATGTAAAGTTTAGCATATTGTGCCGTTTCTTCCTCACCGAGATAAGAACACGACCAAGAGTCCTTCGGTGGTAACTTTGGATGGATACAGGGTTTATATCTGAAAACCAGGTATAAAACCCAGTGTGTGTAATAAAGTCCTTGATATACCAGAATAACTGCAGGACAATGGGTAATAAAGTGAAAATGAAAATTTATACTAACGAAAGCAGGCAAGCAAAACCAAAGGAACGTATCTAGATGCCTGCAGTGTTATATAGACGGCATCAATTTCAAGACCTAAATGACAATAAGTAAAACCCTGATCCAACACACTCAAAATTTATCCATCATGGTAATTACTCATCAATCAGACCATTGAATTATGGACCATTCTTAACCTGTACAGTTCTAGTGTTTCAAATATCTGCCAACTTTTTTTTTTTTCTTCGTACACCAGATTTTTCTACTGAATTATGACTATGCATATATTGTCTCGGAAAGGAGAAAACATGAAATTTAAGTTTCTTTCACTGCGAAATCTGATTACCATCCACACGCAATCTGGCACCCAGCGAAGTTCTTAACATAGGTTACCATTTAGAGGACAGAATATCTAAGTTTCACCCCACTGCACAAATTCCACTGCCGACAAGAGGACAATTAGGTCCATTTCCAGTTTTTTCATACCTCTCTGATTGCTCACAAAAAGGTTTCTGTTGCCAGGCTTATGTACCAATCTGACATGAACCAGCAGTTTAAAAAGAGATTTTTGTTCTTCATTAGTTCTACAAGTACTCTTGTGGACAAGTCCTGTTCTGTGCAGAATTTGCTCTCTCTCTCTCTCTCTCTCTCTCTCTCTCTCTCTCTCTCTCTCTCTCTCTCTCTCTCTCTTTTTACAAGCCTATAAGCCTTAGAGGGAAAAAACAGAACTGAATATAGTCAAGTGCTGATTTCTTTGTGATAGCAAAAATGGTGTATCAGAAAGAAACATCTTACTCATAAAATGATAAATTCCACTTTGTGTTGAGTTCTTAGTACATAAAAGAAAAACTTTTCTTTAGTGTCTATATCTTAGTACAAATATCTTTCAGTAGTAAAAATAACTTTTCCTTCTTTTCTGAAGAAAAAAGAAAATAAACCCCAAGCATTACTAAAATGTGTTGCATCTTTTTGTTTCACTTCAGTGATTTTAAACCTTTGGAGAAAGAGTCCCATTATCAACTTTTAACAAAAAAATCCCCAAAACAAGAATTCCCTTAAAAATCTGAATGAAAATACATAAATCCTAGAAAAGATAGGAAAAGAGAAAAGTAGAATCCATTGGATAATACTTTGTAAGAATCAACACTTGATTTTAAATGAATCGATTAACTCATTACCTAAAATTAGTATTTCATATAATTTTTGATAGACTATTTCCAATTGAATTTAACGACTCTAAAGTGCTATCATCAATTTCTATGCATGTGCAGTTTAGTAAGACCAGGACAAGAATTCGCCACATGATGAACCTCGAATTACTGCCGCACCAGGATACAGGATAATATGGTAGATTTATTGATAAGTACTTGTCAATTTGGAATCAGACGAAAGGAAATGATTTTTCAACAAGGAAAGTGCATTATCATAAGACTTGATAACAGTACTTTGCTCATCAGTATCTGAAACATGAGATAAATATTCCCTTGCAAAGATTTTTCATGATGTACATAGAAAAAAAGCTATTATTTCCTTGTTGAAACTTTGAGAACAGGGCTGCAAAATCAAGGAAAAAATATTATCAAAATTAAATAATTTTTTTTATCATATTACTTTGACAAACAAGGAATAATTTACATGAAATAAGAAGTTCAATCGAACCTTCTCCAACAAAAAGTAATCTAACACTCAACAATCAGGGGATGAGATTTAACTTGCGGATCTTTGGTCCCATTGACATTGACGCAGTCAGAATCCGAAGTTTTGAGAAACACAGGAATGAAGAAATGTCATACAGAATAATAAAGACAATTTCCTTATTGAACAGTCAAGTAATCACTGCTAATAATGTGAATGTAAAGAAACTCCCAAGTGCTTTTTGTGTACAAAGTATTAAGTCTTACAATTAAAAAACTCAGATATGATCAAGCAAGCTAAGATGGAGGTGGGTGTGAATTTTGACATAGCTAAAAGGGAGCTAACTCAAACATCGCCACTCCAGTAATAAAGATAATGTATACTTAATACTTTCCTACAAGCTTTTCAGATTAACTAGTCATTAAAAGAAAACAAAGAACCCATCGTGTTCAAAGAGCTGAGTTTTGAAAAAGCAGACATCGAAATAATTAGCAGGACTCTATTTGTTGCCAGATTTCAAAGCTGTCCAATATCTATTGCAGGAAGAGAGGCATCCCACTTCCTCATCTTAGCATCATCAAATCAGCAGATTCACTGACCGAAACTCAGACAAGCCCCACAAACGAATGCTTTTTATTGAGTTCCAGAATTAAATCTTTGAGAGCTCTTGCCAGAATCATAATTCTTTAATGGAACTCATTTGTTTTTTGGAAAAAAAGAGAAGATTTTGGTTCATTTAAAAACCTGTTTTCTGTCAAAAGTTTATACAACTATTTATTAAATTTAAGACACTTTATTAGATAAAGTTTTGGTTCCAGTAACTTGAATTAAAGAAAGTTGTCAGGCATTGAGTATGCATTTCTAAAGATTAAATATGAAATTCACAAAACAGTTGTTAGTGCCATGAAAAAAATCAAAATTATAAAAAGTAATATTTCAATGGAATTACTTCTTTCTTAATGATTTGGTGCTTACCAAAAGATACATTTGGATTTTCTTTTCCTATCTTTACAATGTGCTCTCCAGTCTGAATTTTCTTGACCCTCTTTCCAATATTCAAGGAAGGAGAAATCATCCACTCAACTTTGACCAAAATAATTACACCAGGCACCAAAGAGGTGGTTCTGCAGAAATGATTGCCCTCCAAAAACTTATTTTCCAAACAGATTATAAAGACCTGTTGGGAATTTAATCTGACAATGTTATCTAAATTTTCATGAAATTGTTCCAAAAACACAAAAGTTCCTCTAGGTAAGTCTTGAACACACATGCCATTTCCTTATCCCTTTCACCTGTTGATAAGCAGGTGCCTCAGGGGAAGTAACTCAGACTGTATGACATAGTTTTGATCTGCTCCCTAATTTGATATAAAAACAATCATTCAAAAACATTTATCAAAAGTGTTGAATATCTTATTATTGTAAAAACTTTCTTAATCTAAAATAATTTTTTTTTAATTTAAAATCAAATAAACACTTTTTTATAAATTAGAACATGAGTAATTTGTGAAGATACTAGTGCCAGTGATGTCAATATTAAGTTAAATAAGACACATTCAACTTGTTAAAAATAAGAGCTTATCAAATTTTCATTAACTAATGATTCTACCAATTCCTTTTTTTACATGATTTCTTTCTTTAATTGTTGCAATTTTCTAAGTTGAAGTTCACAGGGGAGTTTTCAAAACTTTAACCACAAGTCTTATTAAAGAGCCTGGAATTTGTGGAGCAGGCAGACACAAAGCCTTTAATTAGCCCTTAGTACCTGTGGCATTGGAATCCACTCTTGTCTGAGGTATTCATGAATTACCAAATCTCTCAGGAGAAAATCTAATTAAGATTCAGAACAGACTTTCTGGCATCATGTACAAGAACTGGACATGATCTTGCATCAAGTTTCAAATTTGTGTTCACAGAGTGTGAATAAATTGGAATAAATTAACGCTCTGGTACTCAATTTCCATTCCAGAACTAGGGTATACAACAGGGTTACCAAATCTCTGAAACCTCTCGCACCCCAGAAGTCCTCGATTTTTAAATCTCACTTTTTAAAAACCTGTATTGAATTGACATTAATAGTGCATAAATATTGCATTTGTTATCGAATCACTTTATCAAAGATGAAACAAGCCGAACACAAGTAAATAGTTTATGTATCAGCAAAAAGCTATCTTGAAAAAGATTAACCTTGCAGATTTGTCCTGTG
The DNA here is from genome assembly GCF_025612915.1 of Magallana angulata. Classification (NCBI taxonomy): domain Eukaryota; kingdom Metazoa; phylum Mollusca; class Bivalvia; order Ostreida; family Ostreidae; genus Magallana; species Magallana angulata. The sequence goes on along the minus strand of NC_069116.1, from coordinate 18,073,155 downwards.
AATAAGAATCCATTTAAGATTGAGAAAGTATCCAGATAACATCTTTAGCCCAATTTACCATGGCCTGTCTTTGTGATTTGATGCATGGTAGAGGTAATTATTGAAGAAATGCATATTAGATGATGATGTATTATTACTATGCACAAATTCTAAACAATAAAGTTCAGCTTACATCTTCCTAATGTCATGAATATTAATTACCATAGCTCTTTCCCTGGGTTTATAAACATACACTCTAATAAATATATCAAATATTCCATAGGAACCCCCCCCCCCTTTTTATCATATAATTAGGACATTATTGAGTCTTCTAATGAAGTACGTTTGCACTAGTTCATGCATTAATATCTTCAGTGCATCTCTATCCTTAAAAAAATTAATTCCAAATTAATCAAACTGAGAAGATTTACAATTTTAGAGTATTTCTGAAATTCTCTATTATTAACTAATCAAGTACCTACCATTTTATCAGGAAATCAGTAGTAGTAGTAATGTTAGAAACTTGACAGCTCCTGCACTTGAAGTCGCGATGATAACTCAAGGATCTGTTTCTCACTGTGACATATTTCCTCTTTATCCTGTCCTTAATCTTATCTTTTCCCCCGTCCAACATCCAAAGACCAATCTCAAGTTCTGGGCCCAATGCAACGAGGTCTCCACAAGAGGAAAACACCGCCCCCCAAATCTTTACGCATAAACAGATAATGCCCAAAGTGCTCTAGCATTACTTCTTGATAAATTAGTGGTGAATTTTGGCATTTTCTATTTATATACTATGTGGTTTTTCATTAACATGTTCTATTTTTTCTACCCTTGATTTTCGTTATTTGATGAAAAGAAGTAAATTAATTATCAAGACTTAGAATTCCAGAACAGTTCAAGTGAAGACAAAATGAATTTAAGGTACTTGTCACATCACAATCACTGATTAGACTCAATCTTGACTTTTCTCTATAGCACCACTTCATGCTGGTCCTATCTAAGAGACACTATAGAAAACCCAAAGTTTCCATATGTATTATTTTTTGAAAAGCAAAATCAGACAGACAATTTTTCTGAAAATATATTAAAACAATTCATCAATATCCAACGCTCCCATTTTTTTGGTTGTATATTAGAAGGAACAGTAAGTTCATGGCTCTTTACTTCCTGATGTTCTTAATTGTGGCTGACTACACACTGAAAGTTGTATCATTATTCCCCTCACAAGGATGGGATGGAAATTTCCCTTACCCACACTACTCAAAACCACCATCAACCCCCCCCCCCCCCCCAAAAAAAAAACCCCCATCAATATCGCTTTATTCGATTATGAAAAAAGCAATAAAAAATGTTGTGGATGTCTTTTTTTAAAAGGGATAAATTGACTGGCATAATGATCATCAAAATAACTTTTTTATTGTTTAATAAATGCAGTTGGGGAATTCCTAAAGTCAGTCTGATTATCATTTTCAATCTTGTCACACAACTTCTTTTTTTTTTTTTTTTATTCTTTCTCATTTGTGTTATCCAACTTAAAAATAATATTTTGTAACATCTGCAAGACTGAACATTTCTGGCTATCACCCGACAATCTAATCAGCATATCAAACTTTCTGCTGAAAGGAGGATATTGTGAAGGGGTACGGACAAAAATTTAGAAATAAATGGAAAGAGGTTTCCAACTTTTCATTGGCTTATAAGTGTATATAATATAAAGATCTGTTACTCTAGAAACCTTGGCACAAAGGGGATGCTGAAACAGCAAGTACTATAACTACTGCTGCACCCTGGAAATGAGGAGTAAAACGAAGCAAGTGTTGGACTTGACATTTACGCTGTTGTTTTCCTGTGAATCACTTTGCACTGACGACGACAAGAGACAGTCACATGTCCAAACGCTTCCTTCACAAGAAGCAGGATACCATTTGGCTTGGAGTTTCCTGTTTTTGTTAGGCACTTGAGAACTCCCAAGTGTCAGTGACAGCGGGATTATAATAATGCCTTGTAAAGCGATAATCATGAGCCATAGCATTTGTCATCCTTGCATCCTTGTACTAATTCTCTGGACAAATACATCTTCAGTTCAAAATCTCTAAAGGGCCCCTTTGTCAGAAAAGGAGTTGGTCAAAGGGATAGAAAAGAGATAATTATTATCCTTAAATGATGACTCGAGAAAGTTCCAATTTTACACTCCTAACAGTTGATTTGTATATAAATATAAGCACTGCCTGTACAATCTTATCAATTATATTGTTTGTTATATGACTAAAACAAACTTCCTGAATACTTCAGAGGAAAACTTAACTTTTTTCAGTGATTAAGACACAAAACTTATTCTTGATATTCTCTAATTATTGATTTTCTTTTGCTCTGTACAAAGGGACACAACTCTTGCATTAAAAAAAATTCTTCCCTTCTGACATGTATTTCAATATATATATGTAGTTCATTTTATTGCAGCAAGAAACTTACATGGCATTGATTTTTTGTTTAATTTACACAGTAAATTTACCTGGTTTTTTTCAAACTCTAAATATTTCTTAGCACTGAAATATATTTTCGCTTGTATGAGAACATTTTGTCTGTTTGTTATTGATAATAATAGCATGCCACGCTCTTACTGTATTAATTTTCATATGACAGCAACTACTGCGACTTAGTGACTTAAACTTCTTTCATGATAGTTAAAAGGTGTGTCTCTTCAGGGTATCTTGAATGCTACAAATGTACAATTTATGAGAACATTTCCTCTCAGGGCATTCTCTGTAATTCACATCGAGTTGTAGCGGTTAATTACCTGCACACCTGTTGATCCGAGATAAATGGATGCCCTGCTATCTGTGAACCCGAACACAGCCTAATGATTCCAAATTTGGTTAAATTATTTTACATAAATATAACCTAAAAAATTGGCAATCAGAAAAAACTCAAGGACAATAATGTCAATGTATTCCATTTTTTTAAAGCAAATGATCGAAGTGTAGGAAGACCAAATGGTTCCCATCTTTTATATAAAGGTAACAGGACTAACACAATTACAAAGCAAAATATTCAGATCATTTTTGCGAGGATTTTTTTGTTGGTTTATGTGGCATAACTGACACGAATATTGTGAATGCTGCTTTTATACTTGTGTCATGGCATAATCATAAATTTATAGACTTTTGGCAGCAAGTAGGGGGTCTGTTGAAAGTAAGGTGCACAATTATACTGCATAGTCAGTGCCAGCAAAGTGTAAGCAGCAAATGTAATGAAGTATATATGCTATGCAAAACCTTAATAAGCTTTCATACGTAGAAAGTTTAAGGAAACTTTTCTGGAACATATAGGTTATATTTGTAAAGTAAGGAAGATATACAAGTAGATTCTACTAAATGATATCAAAAATATGGAGAGAGAAAAAACACAAAGGCACATGACCTTCCCTTTTTCTTTTCAATATTTACAAATCATCGCAGGTTCGACAAGCAGGTAGATATCCAGGATGTATTTTAATTGAATCCTGACATCCTAATTCAAAGGTCTTGGAAGTATATTCCATTGCAGAAGCCATTTAGTATCATTTTTAAATAAATGTGAATCCTGGGCTGCATTTTACAACAGAACTTACGACCAAACTAATGAATGCTAATTGAAAACAAACAAATCAATATTTTATTTTCATGGCTGTAAAATATTATCATAGACATCAGAGTTTTATAAATATGGTCATGTCTAAGTTTTGTTCTTTAAATATCACTCCTTGAGACAAAAAATATTTATGACTCTGTCATATTAAGTTCTTTTGTAAAACACAGCCCTGATTTTACAGTTAGGAGTTATATATACAATATGTACTGCTTCTCTCAAAAATGCGCAAATATTTTTTCAAAAGTACAATACGGTACATACAATGATTGACCCCTATAAGGATAAAATTTGATCAACCAATGGAAAAAATTCTAATTTGACTTCCTCTTTCTTAAAAAATTACCTTTGTCTCTTGTGATTTCAGGAATAAGGAAGAAAATTTCATCAACAACTTTGTTACGGCATGTTGTGTTTAAAGGGGGTGGGTAGGGGTCATTTTCTTTGAATTCCTGTTAGAATTCTGAAAGGACCCATGAAAAGAGTTAGGGTGCATAACAGTTGAAGAAAGATTATCTTACATACATGAATAAGTAACCTATCAACTGAGGTGTAGGAAGAAAAAATATTGAAAGGGGGAGGGGTAACTTACCGTAATCTGTGGGTGGTGGTCAGTGGAAAAGCATTGCTTTACTGCAAGCTGTCTTTCTTCGGTGAATCTGAATAAAATATGTATTCCTTATAAATTTTCTTAAAAATAATGAAAAAATCTGTGGGTGGTGGTCAGTGGAAAAGCATTGCTTTACTGCAAGCTGTCTTTCTTCGGTGAATCTGAATAAAATATGTATTCCTCATAAATTTTCTTAAAAATAATGAAAAAAAAGTTAAAGCCAAATTTGTAAAAGCCATATGAGCAAACCTGTTCATTTAAGAATCAAATGCTTCAGAATTTTTTGAATACCAGGTTATCTTAAAAAATGATTTATATTGGTCGAATCACTAGGGCCCTTGTCTGGTGAATAAATATATACAGCAAAACTCGTTCATAACGAATTTCAAGGAACCATAGAAAAAACTTCGTTATAGCCGTAATTCGCTATACGTTTATAACGAATTCGTAAAAAATATTATAGCGAATTCGTTATTAAATAATTAAGGGTTTTTCCGGCTAACAGTTTTCTAAACTATCGTAAGTTATAAAATTAGTTTTACCGTCATTTACAAAAAATGTCAATATAACAATTTCATTTCAATTTCTAAAAAAATTCTGTATACGATTTGAATTTGAGTATTTTATATATGCATCTTAAAACAGCATGTTTCTTCAATGAAATTTGAAATGGAAAAAATTCGTTACAAAAATGATCAAATACGTTAAAATTTTGCCAGCGGGGGTCTTAAAATTAATTTGTTATAGCCGTAAATTCGTTATAGCCGTGTTCGTTATATTCGAGTTTTGCTGTACATGCCTCTTAGTATTCCATTTATACTCTAGACAATGAGGAGGAACCTAAATACCCAGGATGGTGGAAACTTAAGACAAAAAATGTTAATCAAGTTATTCATCAACCATTTAGGTTTTGTAACAAATGATTATGAACAGGGATATTATTCTCTTAATAGAAATGGATTTTTCATAGAAATTGTCTTCCAGGTAAAAATACGCTCTACATCCTTATGCATTAAAAAAAAATTACATGCAATTTATTTCTCTCTGTTTTCAAACAAATTATTACCCAGAGTAAATTATTTCTCCCTAATTTGGTTTGTCAACATCCTGGGGTTTTGATTGAAATCTAAAGAACACTGCAGCATGTGGAAAGTCTGCAGATGTTGCAATGTTTACAACATCCTAACTCCATCAAATTTGTCATGAAATGAACCAAACATATCAGAAGCTGAATATTTGATTCAATATCATTTCAAACAAGAACAACAGCTGTGTACAGTGTACATTGAATTGAATTCTGCATCCATTTCCTCCAACTACAGTTTACCATTATGACAAAACAAATAAAATCAACATAATGGAATTAAAGCAAACTGAAAGTGGAGACAGTTTGGCAAATTCATTTAAACAATTCTTAAAGACTTTATAAATTCACGCCAAAATCTACAAAAGACTATACAATCAGAGTAATCAATACAATGTATTAGAATCTTGTTTTCCACAGCTCTGTATCGATCACAAAATCTAAAACACAGCCCCTTGGTGCAACAGGTGCCCCTATCAATAAACTCTAGCAACGTGGAATTCTGTCTTTACCAAGAAATACTGAAAGAAAAGGGACATCCTTTGGTAAAGGTCTCCCGGCAATTCTTATGTCACATAACATGCCATAAAATGACAGGGCCTTGCTGATCTTGTCCAGTGTTCTGGAAGAATTTACCTGTAGTTATGGCTGGACAGGCTGGTGCCTATTCCTCTTTCTCTCTCCTTCTCTCTCTCACACCTTCATCTCTCTTTCTCTAAAAATCTATATATTTCAAGCAATGGAAGATAAGCCATACACTTAAAATTGATTAAGTAAACCCTTTCCTGTTGAACATTTTAAATGGCACTGCATTCTGCCAATTCAAAGACTTGCCAACAAGGTGATACAAGAAATCTTTGGCATCATTGTAAAACTAATGTAACATGTTCCTTAAAATTCCTGTCTTGGTTTATTATAGTTATTACCATATATAGTATTGAAAAATCTTATTTTTTATCTGTGCCTTGAATCTTTCGCTGGCTTATGACATATGCTATGGTTTCTTAAATATATAGGTTACATGTAAATTTCGCTTAAAAACTGTGTATTACATGCTAGGCCTTGCTTTCCAAACAGGAAATGTGTACATGTTCAAGTTTCAACACAAAAACCAGGGCTAACTGATGTGGAAAGAACAAACCATTCAGTCAGCTATGAAACTTGGGGAAAAGTTCTCGAGAGATTAGCATTAGAATATTACCAGATTGACATTTCAACATCGTTGTTTGAGTTAATCCTCAAGTTTGGTCAATTAAAGAATACACTTACCCAGTAGCCCAATATTCTGTCGAGATCTTCTATTCCTGTTGTCAACTCGACGTCGCGATACCACGGATATAAATCGGTGGCGAACCTACGTACTTTCTGCTACAGGCGAAATTCCTTTTCGGCGTTGTAAACCTTGATAAATGTTATAAACTTTTGGACTACAGAGGGCGCAACTTCTCTTAGAAATATATTACCAAAAGCGGGAGAAATTAAGAACATAAAGAATATGATGAAGAAAAAGAGGCAGGGAAAGCATTGTGACATTTATTTTGTGTTTTTACATTTTGCCATATGTTCAGCAAAATGTGCGCATGCAAGCGTCACGTTGGTTCTAGATTTGACATTGGCACCAATTACAGAATTACAGCTGACGAACAATTACTCGGCTCGGCATTGGCAACATGTAGTACTGTTAGTTATGATAATTGGGGGTATTTATTTTGGAGTTAGTAGAAAACAAGATATCCTCTGAATATGATATTACTCTGGCTCCAAATGTGTCATTAAACGCATTATTTGGTTTGGTGCACGTACGAATCTACAAATTTTTTTGGCCTCAAATTAGCGCACATGCAAGATTTCTTTTTTGTTTTGTTTGGCGATTAAGGCCCTTAAGTGTGTTTAACTCTCAGAACAAAGCAAGTACAAACATATGGTGAATGACATATTTTTAAGATCTTGATGAGTCTAGAATTACTTTTAGAATGCTTTCTGAGAGAGAGAGAGAGAGAGAGAGAGAGAGAGAGAGAGAGATGTAATTTACTATGTAAGGAACCTCCTATGCAAAAGAAATTGGACAAGCAGTACACTTATTATATTGTATTAGTATGCTATATAATCATTATTGAATTTCTTTTTAATCTAAAAAACAAAAACAAAAAACAAGTGATATATTGCATCCAATAAGTGATATCCAGGTGCTGTCCAGAAATTATTGAAAGGGGGGGGGGCATTTTTTTCTTGCATGGGGGCTGACTTCAGAAGGCACGAAACACAGTGTGTTTGGGGTGGGGATATGGGCAGACATATCTCAAGAACATTGTATGTTTTTAAAATAAAAAATATGCCACTTAACATCATTTAAATATCCATTTGTATTCTGCCATAGCTAAAAAAGTTATATTAATATGAGAACGCCATATCAATTAATTTTTGCAAAAAAAAAAAAAAAAAAAAAAAGAGTGGGAATGGTTTGCCGCGTGCCAATGGAGGCCCCCAGTAGGTTCAGGACAAAGTCCTGGCGGCGGTCCAGGGGACGAAACTTCAAGAATCTCGTTAACGAGAAAAAAGAACATGTAGAATAAGCCTCAACACTGCTGTTCCTGTTTACTGAGAATCTAATATTTGAAATTATTTTGAAGAAATATTCATAGTTATTAATTTTAAAAAAATGGTTACAGAGTGAACTTTTGAATATTGATTCTAATGAATGGATCATGATTTCAAAACCGATTTGAAAACCGAATGGTCAAAACTCGAAAAAAAAATAATTAAAATTGTAATATATATTAATTACTATATAGTTCAATTTATAAAGCTCCCTCGTCCACTTTGAAATTGCAAAGTGTCAAAAACCTACTTCTTCTTTTATATATCCTATTGCTGGTTTTTGTTCTTGTTTTTAAAGCACAAACCATTGTTTATTTCACAGAAATGGCAATATCATAATCGTTTTACTGATAACTTTCAAATTACTGATCCTCTCCGTTTTGTAAGTATATCTTAGCAGATTCTCTCAGTGGTTGGTGAGGAGAGAGAGAGAGAGAGAGAGAGAGAGAGAGAGAGAGACTTTAGAGATTAAACAGATCCATTTAAGTTTTAGCAAGACTTAGCTTCTAATATTTTTTTTTATTGACCAGTTGCCAATAGGTACATTGAACATAAGATAAAAGATTCTACAACCGATATTACATGTACAATCGGTGTGAAATAATCATACTGTATAAAACTCTTTATATACTCGAACACTTTATAGATATATGTTTATTTTGTTATTGCTTTGTGTGTCTCTAAGTTTATTCAACAAAAGTACAGAGAACCCGACCGTCAAAATCTTTTCTGTATGAAATGTATCCGGAACATCGTTCCCCTTTCAGTTTGCCTTTTTTCAGGCACAGCATGTTTCCTGTGTGAAATTTTGACAATGTCGAATGGATGTAAGATAAAACTTTTATTAGGTAAGCATTCTTGAAAGTAACTATTTGAATATCTTACTTTTGTCTTTAAAGAGGGAAAATGTGATTTTTGTTTAACTTTTTAAAGTATGCCATGTATTTCCAGGGCTTTGTTCAAGACGGAGCGTTTCTACAACACCATGTGCATTTAAATATAATGACAGATTTACCAAGTATAAAAGAGAAATAGGAAGGGGCTTTGGAGCCAAATGGAGAATGGCGTAAGATTTTTTATTCATTCAAATGTTCTTAGAAATTTTTCTATTGTTCATGTTTTAAGTTTGGGCTTTAGCAAGTAGACCATATCCCCTTCAGTTTACAGGTTTTTAAAAATATACGATCAGTGCTTACTATCTATTCAAGATGTATTACTATAGTCTGGTACTCTTCACACAATTGCGCTGAAAATTTTAGTTCTTTTCATGATCAGCAAATGTTCCATTACAACAAATGTTTTGATTATTGATGCATATATAAAACAAAATTAGCGTAAAATTAATTGTAAAAGCACCTCTCCCCAAGAAATGTAAATGTGAAAACATCATTTTCCTACGCTAGCTGCCTCCTCTTTTTTTCTCACAAAAATTAAGATCATTTTTTGATTGACAATGTTTCAAAAATGAATATTGCTTACATTATTACAATAATCCTATTACAGTCATGATTATTGTTCGTTTGTTATCACAATTCACACAATCTCATTTTATTATTTATTGTGTATGAGTGTGTGGTGTTTTTGTTATGGAATGGTTATAGGGTGATTTCACCATGCATCGGACACCTTTGGATTTTTCCCTTTGTTCACGCATTAAATATCGTTCAAATATAAATAAAACTTGTTTTAAAAGTTACAGGTTTTCCCCTTGCTTAATTATTGGAGAAAAAATTGTAAAATTGTTAAAAATGTAGCAAAAAAGCAAATTAATGAAGTGTTGAAGTATTTCATCATGGATCGGACAATGTTTACCAAGCATCGGACAGCTATACTGTAGAGATTAAAAATAACAACATTTTCTGGTTTTAATGCAAAAATACAAAGGTTCGGTAAAATCAATTCATTCAATTGCTATTCAGATTTCTTTTAATTTAAATCCTCAAATCTACATAAAGGAATTTAGACTAGTGTTTCTGTTTAAAGGAATATTTATCATGAGGGGTTCTTTATCGTACCAGCTCCTACGGGAACTTTGGACTAAAAAGGCTGTGTCCGAAAAACTCGAATTTGAAGTAGTCTGAGGAAAATGTATCAATTATTTGTTTAATTTTTATTTTACTTCACATTTAAAGCATATCACAAGGAATGGGGACATAATCTCCTTATTATTAGAAAAAATCATGCACTAAAAACTGTCAGATGCATGGTTAATTTGTGTCCGATCCATGGTGAAATGAACATATGGAGCAAAAATGACCTTGACATTAATTGTTCAAATTTCTTGGACTTATTTTAATCAAATTTTCTTTCAAAACTTACTTCTTTCTTATTATTTTACGCAAAGAGTTCATTTTCACTAATTCACAATCAAATGCACAACATTCAAATAATGCTTTAGTGTAAAATCTTCATAACTATATTTTCAATGATGGCATATTTGACGTCATTTTACAATGCCTATATTGCTATTTCTTTGACAATGTGAATGTCAAATTCTTAATAATGATAAATTTCATTAGTTCTAATTCAGGAATATACGAAACAACACAAGAGCGCATGCACATTTATTTGTATATTTATAACCAAAGTTGTCCGATCCAAGGTATGTGTCCGATGCATTGTTAACTCACCCTATACAATTTCTTCACAATTCTTGGAGGCTGTCTAGGTCCCATTGTAGCATTACTGTGTGTACTGCTTTGCTTATCCTGTTCCTTAATTAATTAACAAAATTTTACTCATCATACTAGCAACTGGAGCTTATACAAACATTGGTTTTGGTATTTTTTTTTCAAAGAAAATTAACATGTCCTATTGATGTATTTTTCTGGGATTTTTTTCAGAAATGGTAAATCACATGATAATACAAGCTATGGTCCTCTTATAGATCTTCCAGATTTCTCTTACCTAGGTATGGAGTTTTTATTGATTTTACTAAGTTCTTAATTATTAGATGTTTGTAAAGCCAATAAGTTAAGATTGTCTTAAATTTACATCACATTTTTATCTTTAGATGGGAGACCTGCACCATTAACACAACGACAAATGGGGCGACTTGAAGAGAGGAAACAAACTGCTGTAAGGATATTTTTGTTAAACTTATTAAAAGTAATCCATATATTTAAAAGTGTCATTGTAGGAATTGTCATATTTGCTTTTTTCTTAATGATTTTTATTTTTAACTCTCTTTTTTTTTTTGTAGAAAAAAGTATACACACTGCTAGGAGAAATTGAATATGCCAAGGAGCGTCACAGAAAACTCAGTGAAGAAAAGCAGCATGAAAAACCGTTCCCCTTAAAGCCGAAGTCATGATGTTTATATACATTGTACCTTTAATCGTTTATTAAATATATTGTATGATGCAAGTTTTGTAGTTTTTTTAAAGAGGGTTGCTAGAGATCTGCCGAGATAAATATACTATGTAATATGTATCATTTATTTATTGATGTAACTGGCATGGAAAAATTCTACCCCAATCTTTCCCCAAAAAAAACCCACCATTTACACGAGCTAATAATATTGCATGTGATATGCTGATGGTTTCAATGATGTGTTAATCTAGAGTCTGCAAAGGTTTCTTCTCCCCCTATCTGCTCTATCACAGAAATAGTAAAATCTGGAGTATTGTGGAGTAATATATGACATCAAGGATTAACCTGTAATTTCTACATCTCTTGTGCTCTGACTGCATCAACTGTGAATGAATAATCACAGGTTGCAAAGAAGGTAAAGAAGATGGGTGAATAAGGCGTGTAAACTGCCTATATGATAGATAAGATACTATAAAAGTAAAATATAAATAAATCTTATAATTTCTTTCTAAATTATTGAAAACAATGTACATTTACCATAACATAGATTTATAACCTTCAAATGTGTTAAATATTTGGAATAGGTTGATTTAAACTGGCGTATGCGTGTCAAACCTCCAAATAGTGTCATTTTTAGAACTTCAATGCCTTTTCTTTTATAGAGTGGGTCTGGGCTCCATATTTTTGTCATAGTCTATATAAGGTTTAAAGGAAATCAAACCGATTTCAACCAACAAAAACGTGGAGAGATGACCCACTATACTTCAAAAATGTCATTTTGTAGCCCAACAATTGAATGTTTTAGAGAAATACTACAAGTCTGTAAAATCTTGGTTGAAGTTGCATTTAGCATTTAACAATGAAGTTTGTTGTGACTGAAATGGCTCAGTGGTTAGAGCACCAGACATTAGGTAACATTATAGAGCTAGGGTTTTAGGTTGTGGGTTCGATACCACCAAAAGTTTAGACTTTTTTTTTTTTTAATCGTTTTTTTTAATATTCAAAACTGAATATGTTTAGAAATTGTGCTTTTGTAAACTTGTAATATAACATTATCTAGTATATTTAGTTGGAAAAAAATTAATTTGAAATTGTTTTTACGACAAAACCAAATGGGCATTTGCACTATCTTGTTCCCCCATCTTCTTTGCATCTATGCATTACTTTAATGAGCTATGAGATTTTCCATCAAAACCAGTCAGATAGGAGAGAATTTTACATGTCGGCAAAGATTTAGGAAAATGCTTATTTCCATGATGAACTTTTAACCCCCTTTGGGTAACTTCCAGGCCTAAGGAGGACATAGTTTGAATAAATTTGATTCTGCTCTATCCAAGTAAAAATATTGATGTCACTGGCTACTGGAATTAGGTTTTTGAGATTTTTTAAATACCATACCCGTTTTCATTATTTTCTATTCATCTTCCGTTGAAAAAGGAACTGGTCCTTCATTTGAACAAAATTAGAGAGTCCTTAACCCAATGCTGCTGTATGCCATGTACTCTGTGGTTCAGGAGAAGACATAAAAATATCAAGTAATCAGAAAAGTCATATGAACCTTCAGTTCAGGTTAACTAATAAGATGACATCTATAGAAATCAAAGTGATTAAAGACTAATGTTTATTATTTTTGGGGTAATAACTACTGAATTTTCAGAAATTTTTATGCAAAATATTTAATTTTTTTGTGGCAAGTCAAAAAAAAAAAAAAAGAAAAAGCAAAAGTATTACAGATACTGGTTTACAATATATATGTAGAAAACAGAACACTCACATTTTGAACATCAAAGAAAATTTTTATGTTTATAAACTTTGATTATAAGTTTATTTCTATTCAAAATTTAAAAAACCAAACAATTCATTAATAAACCATTTTCTTTGTTCCATATTTCTGTAAGTTTGTATCACAATACAAAATAACAAATACATGTCATTTCCTTCACTTGTTTTATTTCCTTTGTGTTCATAATCCTTAGCATACATACATCACTGAATTACTTTAATACTTGTATCACATAAAGTACATTGAAACTAAACTTATATAAGCACTTGGTAACACAGAAGCTATTTGTAGACCTTTTCCCTGATTGCAATGAAAACTTGGTGATTTCTTTATAATTTTTCTTTAAACATACATACATTGATGTAAAGAGAGTATGAAAAGTTTTTATCAGAGATACATATGTGTTATTAAACAGTATAATAAATAAGTCAGACACACTAATGAAGCATGGAATGCAGTGATACCTGATATTTTTACACAATCATACAGCATCACTAACAATTTAGAAGTCGAGAGGTCTGCCTTTACATATACCAAAACTGTAAGAATTCTCTGTGGGTTGTCTTTGAGATATGCTTTATGGGGTCACAGTTGAATGCCTAGTCAGTCTTTATCATCAAGAGAGTTTGAGGCCCGCAAACTTGGTGGCAATGTCCATGGCCTCCTTCAATGCCCCGGTGTTGGTGCCTGTGGCCTGGGCCGAGGCCTCCTTGCCTCCCCCTTTGCCCTTGATTAAGGGGACAATCTCGTTAATCCAGCCATTGGCGGTTAATCCAGCAGCTATACTAGACTGAAACAATGAACAAAAAAAATTAGCGTTGTATAAAACGAACAAAATGTAAAGAGAGACAATCAGTTTGATAATCCATGAAATTGATCTTCAAAACCTTGAATGCTGATGTCCCTAACCAAGCATGTTCTTAGTTCCATTAAAGCTTACTTTTGGTGTACAACTCATGCACACAATTTTCCCTGCACTCTGGTCCACTGTGAAGAAGAGGGCAGCAGTTTCTGGACTGAGGGCCTTGTACTGCTTCATCGCAGCATCCAAAGCCTGCCAAAAAAAAACAATTGAACTTTATTTATTTTACAATGATTGATAAACAAGTTCTCTAGCTTAATATCTCTTGTTGGCATAGATATTAGCATGAGGGGATCATTGATGTGGAAGGAAAACCAAAGAACATTGTACCTGGAGAAAACCCAGCTGTCCATGCAGCCATACATTTTTACGGTTATCACACTGGCGTTGCAGCGGTGAGGAGCAAGTGGATTGTTCCCTGTGCAACTTGGACATCCAAAGAGCAATGACAACTCACTTCTAATGATGTCAAATTAGGAGATTACATTAACTACCATTGAGCAACATTTGTACACTTTTCTATTACCTTTGCATTGGCATCTGCCTTGAACTCATGAACTACAAATTTCTGGTTCGGACTTGCTTCAATCATTTTCTTTGCTTCTTCAACAACCTGCATAAAAATATAATTACTAGTTAATGTATCGGCATGCAAAAGGTTCCATGAAAAACTCTACATCTAGTACATGTTGCCACATGTAATCTAAATGTACATGATCAGCTTTTTACCTCTGTCATCACAGCAGCTTTTCTGTTTTTGTCAAGCTCATCCATTTTCTGTTTCAGTTTTTTCACTTTTGATCGAAGTTCATCTTTTTTCCAGTAAGAAATTAAAGATTGAGACACCTCCTGCATAGAAAATCAAACTATTTAAAAATTTTATTCATACAAGAGTAATGTTTTACATGTTGTAATTCAGGTTAGACACCTACGTCATCATAGGACACAATTTGCCGAGTGAGCTCTTTTTCGGAGACAGATTTTGATTTCAAGCCCTCGTCGACATCTTTCTGTAGCTGTAATAATGACTTCTCCAGTAGATCTACTTTATGCTGTGCCTGTCAAAACATTAATATTTAAATTCAATTCTTTGTACACGGACATTCTTTTACCAAATCAAACTATCTGAAGAGTGTACAAGTAAAACACAAACCCGAACAAATTCTACTTCTTTCAAGAGTTAGATAATGCTTCAAGAATTTGAGAATACATGTATTACACTGACAAAACATTTGGGTTACCTTAACTGCTTCAGTTCCTGTGAGAGCAATGATTCTTCGAATTCCCTTGGCAATGGCTTCTTCAGAAACAATCACCATTTTCCCTATATGTCCAGCTCTTTTCAAATGCCTGTAGAATTAATTTAACTTTATATATTATACATACAACTGTATATAGGTATCGGTATGTACAATGATATATGAAACTGAAGTTTGTATTCATCTAAATGATAAAAAGGTAGATCCTACAAAAATAATTCGGTCATTAAGACTGGCACTGCATATTGTTACATGGAAATTTCCATGTCGGGATTATTTTACATTACAGACAAGCACACAATAAGTCTTTTATTCACCTCTGAACTGGCTACTGGTAATATACATTTCATTTCTTAGAGAAAACTTACATTGGAAAAATAGTATAAAATACCAACGGTACTTGTACTGATTTCACAATTGATTCTCATACCATAAACAAACTTATATTTTCATGCTAGGAAATTTCCTCATGATTCATGAGAATCTCTTTATGGTACTTTCTCATTATGATACATTATTTGAAGTCTCTTTCATTTGTTTTTGTACGCAAAAAGACTAAGTCACAAATATTAGTAGCTGCAAACCAGATCATCACCATCACAAAATATAATGTTGCAAATACCGGTAAACGTTGGTTTACAGTGATTAACAACAGATAAATATATCATACTTGCAATGTTATACGTGCTGAATTACTGATGGAATCGATCATCTGGGATCGTAGAAACGATAAGACACTTACGTTCCTCCACAGAATTCAACTGATGTCGTGGAGGCACCAGGTCCCATGGGGTCCTCCACCAACTGATTGACGTCCACCCCAATAGACACCACTCGTACAGGGTCGGGGTACACCTACAGACGGGGAACATATCAGTACCCTCACATATTATAATGGATTCACGTAATGCAGACAAATATCTGTTTTGAAGTTGAAGACATATAGTATGTTGTCTAAAATCAGAATTTATACAAAACTTTATCTTTTTATTATAAAGACAAAGTTAAAATGCTTATAACTTTCACAGCAATTATGGGGAAGCAGGTAAAATAACAATTTTTTTTAAATGGAGTATCCAGTATTTGTCTTTCATTTTCAGACAGATTTTTCAAGAAAACAACTTCTATAATTTTATCTTACAACATAATACACGTTTAAGTACCAGTACAGTGTTAACCCTTATTGCAGAGATTGGAAGGCATTTTAATTTTTTTGAAACCAATGTTGATAATCTTCTAGTTGATAAAATTTTTTAAACATATAACTTTAGATAAAATTGAAATCTCCAACTGCATAATTTAGAAAGTCTATTTCATCTTTGGTTATCGGTGAACAAAGACACCTACCTCATCGAACACAGCACGCAGTCCCTGAATCGCCTTGGCAACAGCCAGACTGACGTTCATGTCGTAAACCTCACCATTTTTCTCGGCCATTTTATTTACTATCTCTTCCACTTGTTTAACCTCTGAGACCTTCATTGCTCCCTGAGAGAAAAATCACATCCTTAAAAATTTTGAAATCTCTATTACATGAAGAGAGACCACCTTTGGACATCAAGTCACTTTTTACTTCAATCCTTTCATTGTTGTGCCTTCTATTATATCTCATCAATGAATGTAAATAATGCAAAAACAAGCACTGTACAAGTAGATCAGTAAATTATACTCTCAGTTTCTGATCGTGTAAGAATGTGTGGCTTTTTCAATTTTTTCTTACCTACCATAAGATTTCATGAATGCATATCATGGCTAAATATTTATATTTTTAAAATCTCACAACGGTGGTTATATCTCAAATTGGGTGAGCTTTCATTGTTACATGTATCTTTATCTCGGAGTATACCATTCCTCCTTAATTTCTAACACTGCAAGTACTTACACAGACATTAGGTACTAACAAAATGCGGGCTCACCTTGGCAGAGAAGTCGAACCTCAGCCTGTCAGGAGCAACCAGAGACCCCCTCTGGTCCGCCTCTTTCAGGATTTCCCGAAGTCCAAAGTTCAGCATGTGGGTTCCTGTATGGTTTTTCATAACTGAACACCTTCTTTCCTGTATTCACATAAAAACATCTTCATCACTTAATTTTAATTAAATGTACTTACGTCCAAATAATATTTGCATCTTTAAAAATTAAAAAAACATTCACCAAGCTATGTGTAAATAGTTATTTTGTGCTCTTATAACATTTTGTTAATTTAAGGCATATTTCAATCCAAAGTGAAAATACATTCTTAAATAAAAATATACGTTTTATCAATGCTTAAAATCTGTGAAATGAGGTTGAACTACATCTGACCTCGTCAATGTTGAGCTGTACGATATCTCCGGTTCTGAGCACTCCCTCCATCACTCCAATGTGTAGCACATACCCTGCTCTCACCTGAACATTGCGGACACTGAACTCAACGTCCTGTAACAGAGTCAACATAAATATAGCTTGTACTGAGAGAGATTAGTTAATGAATAACCTAATGTTTAGTTATTTACAAAGGACCACTTATATTCTTCATATCAGTACCAATATTGAGTAAGTGAATTATTCACCTTGTATTAAGTATCTGATTGCATTAAATATGTCTTTACTGTATCAAAGTAAGATTTGATTCACTAAGAGCTATAAAAAAAATGATAAAACTGCTGTTACAAATAAAGGAGCACTTACAGGATCGTTTTCCTTGACCAAGAAGCCTGTGTCATATATCTGTCCCCCCTGTTCCGCATAGAAGCTGGTCCTGTCCAGTAGCACCCCACACTCCTGGCCAGAAGACACTTCCTCCACAAACTCCTTGTTTCTCCGGAGGGCTATCACCTTGCCTGTTGCTGGTTCAAATGCTGGAACGAAACACACATTCACATAGATATAACACTATTTCTCTTGTTACTGAGAAAAAAGTGATAACATTATTTCGAGACATGCTTACAATATTTGCCATTCTCAGTGGCCTGGTATTTGTATTTGGGGGCATCATCTGTGGTGGGCACCCCCCTATTCTGTAGGTCACTGATAGCATGTACATCTAGTCCAATCAAATCAGCAGCAGTACCCCCTGTCCCCTGTGACAAAGCCTGTCAACAACAAGTTAAATTATTTAAGATTGATTCAAGCAAATTTTTGTAATTATTAAACTGTCATGCTCCCAACAAGGTTCTTCATACATTCACATATTCTCCATACTCTTACATAACATTTTGCTTTTACTGATGAGTTTTTTAACAACAGAAAATACAGCCTACTCCGGATATATTGAAATTCAGGGGACCATTCAAATTTTTTCAATATATCCGTAATTCAATATAAGCGAAATCGACTGACACGAAGCCGCCATTTTGTAAAAGTTCAATCCTGATCTTAAAAGAAGAACAAAACCGAACAAGTTAGTTTGAGCATCGTTTATCTAATGGATACATGTATTACACATGGAATAATACTCTTTGAAAGTTTAATTGAGAAAGTAATAGAAAACCTTTAACCTCATTATAATTCCCTGATTACATTCTTTTACGTTTTGGGGAATAACCACTCAAATGCTTCAATCACTGATGAACGCTGCTTGTAAAGAATTGTCAGCGTACTCGGGTTATTCCCCAAATCCTTAACTATTTCAGATTTAGGCTTTATTTTCTTATCAATAGCCATAACTAGTTCGTATTTAGTGTCCAAAGATAAAGTTTTTCTTTTCTGTATATGGTTCCCATTTTAATTATATCTAACCTCAATACATCCGTGTGTACATGGAAAGAAAGAATTCAACAGTGAATACATTTTATTTTGTAAAAGCAGTATAAAAACACATGAGGTGAGAATTAATCAATGTACACCTTTGTATATCAACAGGTCAGTCAGGCATAATTACTGTCACCAACCGCTAGGGAGCACTTCAATATAACCGTTATAAAAACAACTCATTATCACCTCTAGGGACCAATTAGTGGCTTCAATATAAGCGATATTTCAAAATATCTGATTTCATTTTAACGTTGTTTTTATGCAAAGAAAATAAGAAGCTAAAACTGGGGATTTATATTTATTTCAAAATAAGCGTAATTTCAAAATAAGCAATTTCAATATAAGTGGAGTAAGCTGTATGAGCAAACATTGCATGACAAAATTTGAAAGATGTTCTGCTTATTATTTGAATATTTCATAGAGGAATGAAAGATATTTAAAGTTATCTTTTTCATAAGCAGATCATTGTAACTTAAATTACCACCAAAACACCCCTGCTAATGTGTTCAGAATGTTTTCTTTATCGTTGCTAAGTATCCCGAGTTGCTCAAATGAAAGTTCACGAGACTTCCACGATATTTGTTTAGTTCCTGTGAATGATCGTGTTTCATATTATATCCTACTTCGATTTATGTTAAAACATGAAAATCTATGAAAGTTTTATGTCTTATTTAATTATCTATAGCAGTTATTTAAACTAAACGATGAGTTCAGATGAGAAAATTAAACCTAAGGGGGGGGTCGCTACTAAGCATGTTTATTGTAGCAACAGCAGTAAAAAAAACCTATATTTTCTATTGTCACATTTATTTCCCATTTTTTTCCACCAAATAATGAAGATAAAGTTTAAAATCAATAAATGTCTAGATTTCATATTTGACTACAAGTATCTAGATTCTAGGAAATAGACTATAAACACGAGGCACAATTTTTACTGAGAAACTGAAAGGGTCAAATAAAAACACGTAGTCTAAATTTAAATGACACTAACATTCGCAGGGGTGAAAAGTGAGACCTGGTTTAGAGTGACATGTTGACAGCAACCATAAAACCGACTAACCAGTAACAAATTGTCTGCTTTTGTAAATGATCTTTCATCTTAGAGAGATTTATACAAAATCTTATACAGATTATGTTTCAATCCCACAATTAATATACCTGGGCATCTTTTTTTGCAGACTCGTAAGCTGGCATGTCAACAGCCAATCCTTTCTCTTCTGCCATTAGAGCAGTCAAGTCAACAGGAAATCCATAGGTGTCATACAATCTCCATGCAATGTCACCTTAAACAACAATACACAAGTTCTGTCAAAGTTTAATATCAATCATTTAAACCTTCTTCAAGCCATGAAGGCTCATAAGGCTGGTGCTTATCCCAGTTTCTGTGGTGCTAAATGGACGAGAGTCACTCTGTGGATGGGACAACACTCCATAACAGATAACCGGTAACTCCCAGTACCCAATTTCAGCTAGGTAGACTGAGGCAATGTAGATAAAGTGCCTTGTCTTAGGGCCCAACTATCAACATCAAGTGACCACAGCAGTTCTAAATTAGTGACATCTAGGTTAGTAGCCTAGTGCCTATGACCACTGAGTCATGTGCTTCCACAATATGATATAAATTACCGTAATGTATCGTGTATAATACGCACTCGTGTATAATACGCACCCCCCAAAGTTGACCAAAAAATAGCGAAAAAACAGCAGGTCCTATGTATAACACGCACCCAAAAAATGGCGAAATCAATGGCCGCAATTTCCCCCAAAACAATCGATGTTTCGTGATAATCCATGCGCAATTTCTTTAATTTTGTGATCGGAACATAGCACAATGATGAAAATCGACGGCCGCCATTTTTCCAAATAACTATCGATGTTTAATAATAATTTTGTAACCCAAGCGCAATTACTGTAATTTCGTGATCGGAACATTGCCCAAGCAATATTAGAGTCAAAGTTCTTACAATTTTACTTAAAAAGGACGGCATGATTTACATGGGCGATAGCATTAGAAACTTCGTAAAACAGTGGAAAAGTTGAAGATCATCATACGTAGGGAAGAACGGCAACCGAGCTTAAAAGTTATAATGTTTACAGATATAAACCAAAACAACATCAAAAGAAATGATTTAATTGATTAATTATAGTCAAACTCATTGAATGTAGTTAAATAAACATTCTGAGGAAACGTATGTATGTCGTATATCGTCATTATCAAGTCGTACAAACCATCGATGTATTTTTAGCAGTGTCTTTGTAAAGCAATAACGTTTAACTGCATAACTGGACACGAAGTAATCAAGTTTAATAAAATCAGAATAATCGCTAATCTTCATGCACATGAAAACACCCTGTGAAGTCCGACACAAGACAGGTGCATGCTTCTGACACCGGAAATTGTTAAACAAACATTGACCACGCGCCGAGTCAACAGGTGATTGCTTACGTAATGGCGAATACACTGGCGATATTTAAACTTGTTTTATGCAAGAAATAGTGTTGAGAGTGGATAAATATTTCAATACATGGAAATGAAACTAAGAATAAGGTAGGCCTATTTCTGATGCAGTAAATTTAGTATTTAGAAAACACTCGTACAACTTGCATAACGCGCTATATCAGCAGAAAATATACACTCATACAACTTGCATAACACGCTATATCGGCATTCACGTCTGCCAAGGTATTAAGAATCAAGCTTGAAAAAATGGGTTAAAATTTTAGTCCTATGTATAACACGCACCCCCCACTTTTGATCAAATTTTGGCTGAAAAAAAGTGCGTGTTATACACGCGACATTATGGTACTTACGGTAATAGAAAGACCAACTTCAGCATTTATAGATTGAAATACCATAAGAATGCTCTTTTACCTGGTAGAGAAGTTGTGTCTCCTAGCTTTCCTATTGTTCTTTCCAGCAATCTTCTACCTCTGGTTAATGTCTTCAAGAATTGGGCTTCCTCTTCGTTGATAATGTCTTTGATCTGTAAAATGTTTTTAAGAAAATGACTCATTGCCTCAGATGAGAATGACCTCCTGTCACTGGATATATAAGACACGTCTGCTTTTTCATTCAACAGCAAGCAGCAAAATTTAGACTGCAACATGCAAGAAGAAACGTCTTTTTCATTCATTTTTTGGTTCTTCAGTTTATTAATATACAAAAGATTTTTATCTTATGCAAAACAGAACACTTATCTTGTTTGATACCAACTGTCTAAGGATATTTGTTAGAATTTTAAAGCCTATGAACAGAAGCTGCAACAATAATTAAATTCAAATCTTCAAAGATGTGATTTGTAATTACATGTATCAAAATTGATTTAAACTGTTTCCTGAAAAGAGTTAATAGGTATTTCTTTAGATCTTATCTATTTTCTTACCATCTCTGGGTCTTTCTTAAGTTCTGGAAAAGCATTTCCCTAAAAGAAGAAATAAAGAAATTCCTTATTATCAGAAGTATTAGATTAAACTTAAAAAATTTCCTTTTGAAGAGAGTGAATCATGCATTTGATTGACAACTAATACACTTACAAGGGATTCCACAACCACATCCACAAGTG
The DNA here is from genome assembly GCF_025612915.1 of Magallana angulata. NCBI lineage: Eukaryota > Metazoa > Mollusca > Bivalvia > Ostreida > Ostreidae > Magallana > Magallana angulata. Next base: position 18,050,743 of record NC_069116.1, on the reverse strand, counting down.
AGGCAAACATTCCTGGCTTTGCATTAAGTTTTTCAGTGCCATACCTCACAGCACGTCTCAGAATTCTCCTCAAAACATAGCTATTAAATGAGAAAGAGTTTAAAATATAGTTTTTAACACATGAATTCTGGGAACAAGTATTTACATGGTTGATACAACATATAATAATTAATACTGACAATCCCCTTTATATACAAATTTCAAAGAAAAAAGTTCTTTGTTGAATACTTTGCCCTGAGTATGGCCACACAGGATACCAATACACCTTCTTTGCATTGGATGAATTACTGGTACCTTATCCTAATCAAATATCATCTTTTACCTTTGAAATTGATTTCAACATGATCATGATTAATGTTTTTGGAAGCAAAATATTAAGAATAATTAGCACCATTGATCACTGTAAAGTAAGCATTAATCAGACAGTTAATATATGCTTTTCTTACCCTCTTCCCATATTATCAGGCCTTCCCCCATCAGCCAGAGCTACAGTCAATGTCCGAGCATGGTCCGCCAACACTCTGTAAGCCATATCCACTCCGTCCACATCATCTTTTCCAACACGCCCTTGGTATGGCTGGGAATTTGTTGCCTGTTTATCGAAAAGAAGAGATACACATTATTAATAATATGTACAGTTGGAAAAAAAATATCCTGCCTGGTAGAGCTCATTGAAATAAACTGATTGATAATCAATGGGATTTCTATGATAAATTTAGTAAGTGGCCATGGTTGACACATTAATCAGTATTTATCTCATTCTTTCCCCCGCAGTCCTTACTTTTTGTATGAATTCGAAGTATGGTGAGAATAGGTCTGTATCGTAGTTTGAGGTTTTTCCCTGCATGACACACACAAGACGTTCGAGTCCCATTCCACAATCACAGTGTTTCCTTGGCAACTCATTCAATTCTGTCTCAGATTCCCTAAAAAAGCAGCATACCAGTTTCATTCTTTTGGTCATAACAAAACTAGTAAAGATGTAAAAACGAATTGGCTACAAATACTTAACATAACAAAGTTACTCTGAGTACACTTGTGTAAAGCTACTCAAGTAAACAATATATACAGTATGTTTATTTGGAATCAATTAAATCTGGAAGGGGGCCCTAATTTAGTAAGATTCTCAATTTTTTAAAGGTTTGTTGGGAATCAATACCTTAGATTTGCTTCCAAGTATACTGAATAGAGAATATGTTTCATAATGCATTGAAGATAATAATTCATGGGTAGAGGGTATTGAGCTCCCATGAATATCAATGATTGCACAGAATATTATCAGGTGGTGCATACCTGTTAAACTGAATGAACACAAGATTCCAGATTTCGATGACCTCTGGGTCATCCATATTTACAAGGGCCTTCGCGTCACGACCTCCAACCTTGTCATAATGAATTTCTGTGCATGGACCACAAGGACCTGTCTCTCCCATTTCCCAGAAATTGTCCTTCATTCCAAATGGCAGCACTCGCTCTGCAGGAACTCTGAAACAAATAGTAAAGCAGTTTTAATATGAGATATTCTAATGTTTGGATATTTTTTTATCTTCATACCTTTTTTTGTGAGTAAGGCTAACTGTCATAAATAAAAAAAAAAAATTACATATCAACAGGTCCATAAAGTTTTGATTTTATACCAAAAAATTGTTCTATAATTGTTGGATATAAACATTTTTCAGAGCAGAACAATGAATCAAGGGAAATTAATACTCTATAAAAGTGTTGGGTCAAATTCAGTCCCATGAAATGAAAACATACCCCAAGTTCAACCAAATGTTCTTGGTTTCATCATCAGGTTTCAGATTAAACTTTTCATTTCCACCAAAGTAAGTGACATAGAGGCGCTCTTTTGGTAGACCCACCCTCTCCGTCAGGAACTCCCAGGCCCAGGCACAGCACTCAGTCTACGTAACAATACAGGACTATCACAACGAAAAATACATATAGCATACATTCATATATACTCCTTTCAATTCATAAATGCATAAAAACGACATTCTAACATGACTTAAATCAGCAATAATAAAACTTGTATCATTGTCTTATGTGCTGATTTATGCAAGGATATCCAAGAGTTGAAAGAGTTGTTTGTGAAAACTTGTCATTGTCCTCTCCAGCAATGTTTTATTAAATGTACTCTAATTATACAATGTTTTCAATGCACACACTGGCATATATAATCTTTGTTGTTTTTCATGTTAGCAGCCAAAACTGAAACTGATATGCACAATATATGCAATTTAACAGACTTCACTATTGGAACAAACCTTGAAGTAATCTCCAAAGGACCAATTTCCCAACATTTCAAAGAATGTGTGATGGTAGACATCTTTGCCGACATCATCCAGATCATTGTGCTTTCCCCCTGCCCTGATACATTTCTGGGAGTTGGCTGCACGCACATACTTAGCCATGTCACTGTTGGGATCAACAATCTCCAGAAAGATGGGTTTAAACTAAAGAAAAACAAATACATGTATGAAAAATTGAAATCCTTTACAATTTAACAAAATTTCTGACCATAATACACATGATAAGAGTTTACCAATGGGCAAAATCAAATGGAATCTATATTAACAGCTAAAATTGATTCAGAAATCATATAGCATAGATGACAGGTATTAATTGTCTGTTCTCCGTGAAAAGTGTTTTTATAGAGTATTCATACTCCCCATCCCTCTTGTAATAAAATGCAAACAGTGAGTCTTGAAATCTTACCTGGTTCATTCCAGCATTGGTAAACAAAAGAGTGGGGTCATCTAGAGGAACAACTGATGAGGAGTGAACATAGAGATGTTCTTTTTCCTTGAAGAAGTCCACAAACAAATTCCGAATCTCAGCACCTGTCAATTTGCTCTCCATGGCTGGTGTAATCTTCTACACCTGCAATCAAATCAACAAATTACAGCATGTTTTGTAACCAACAAATACAATGTGACTTTAACATTTCCAATCAATTTTTAAAGTAGTCAGCAGAGAGAAATTACATCTCAGTGATGACATGGATTAAGATTTGAGCAACTTGTAGAGATAACAATTTTGTTGATGAGATGTAGTCCCAGCACGTACAGGATTTAAGGTTTTTACAATGGAAACATGCTTCTCTATGACCAATTTTTCTAAATGATGAACTATAGGTGGGTTTGTGAGCAATGACAACTAGTGTCAGCAAATTCTCTATTTTCAGTATGACTTGAAATACATGTATGACACTATGTCTATAATAAAGATCCATATGTAACAGGATGGGAAAAATAATGATGGGTCAGACTCAGGAGATGAATGTGGGCCCCCTGAATCTCTAGTCAGGTGTTCTACCAACTGAGCATTCTGGCGCTGGTGTTCTAAACGGTCTGAAAATCACATTTTTCCCCCATGAAATAATATTGGCCCTCAAAAAATACCATCTGAGGCTCTTTCCACTGGCAGGAGTTGACCTGTCGGTTCCAAAGGTTGATCATGGTACTAATTGTATTCAACTCTTAAATGGGATGAGAGAAAGGATGACTGTTAAGACCAGGAATCAAACTCGGGCCCTTGAATCTCTATAGTCAGGTTCTCTAGCTACCAACTTAGTTTTCTGGCGCTTACAATTAAAGCTGTCTGACCCCCACTTGCCTCCCCCTTAAGCAACCCCTCCATTGAAGATCACTATCCCAGTCTCTTTCACTTGGGCTGGCAGGAGTTTACCTGTCAGGTCAAGTATTTGGTAAAGGCACCAAATGTAATTGTATTAGAGAAAGAATGATGAATCAGCTAGACCAGGAGTCAAACCCTCCTAGTCAGGTGCTCTACAAGCTATCTGGCGCCAGTGATCAAACCAGACTGAATATCACATATCAATTAAAACAGGCTTCGTTAACCACGGGCCCTGGAAGTTATTGTAAATATATTGAATGTGCATGTATAAAAAAGTACTTTTTTAATACATGCACATGCAATATATTTACAATAACTTCCAGGGCCCGTGTCGTTAACAGACTGACAATTGATATTGCAATGAAACATATGGATAGCAATTTTCAAGTTTAAAATAATGTTTAAAGTATCAAAACGATTAAATTGGACTAACTTGCTTTATCTGAATTAAAAGTTTTATTCTAGGATAGAGTCTTAATGACAGAATCTTGAAATGCCGACAGATGATGCAATTTGGATGTAACATTCGAATTTCCTTTAACTTCGAATTTTAATGCCGGTTCACATTTAAATTAAAGAACCGATATTCTTCATTCCTAAAACGCCAGGTGGAATGAATATTGTATATCTAACATTTGTGTTCCATTGTATGAATTTTCTCCTTTACCTTTCCTTTAGCAAATGCTGTTCTATGTTAGCCTAAAAGTAAAACGTGATTATTTTTTTCCAACCAAACGGTGTCTTGTCAACTTTTATCCCCGGTAAAAATTATTCACTAAAATGTATTACATATTTTCTTATTTTTGAACTCCACTTCGTATTTTGTTTATACTATTACAATATAAAACAAACTGAACAAATATGGAGTAAACTTACCTTCTAAACAGTTATTCGGACTGAATTATACTGATCTTGTCAACACTAGCTCAAGGTGCTCGAGTGACGTTACGACGATTTGTGCAACTTAAAAGGAAGTTTCGGATTTTGGGATTATCAATAAGACTCGTTCTAATTTAATTAAAATCCTCAATCTAGTTTTGATGAACGTTAGATTTATAAAATATCTTTTAATTAAATATCATTTTCACGAGATACACAGTCTTCAGCATTGTTCAGCTTTGTTTTATTTTACTTTTGGCGCCATATTTCAAAATACAGAATGGGCATGCATGGTGGATTTTTATTCACTTTTTATTGCATGCTTGTATGATTATCATAATAGTTCTTAATCAAACGTTTCTAACTGATTCGTTTTGTCAAAGCTGGAGATATCAAGAGAGGGAGTATGTGAGGCACGCCAAATTCACAAAAATGAGCTATTTATGTCTCTGACTATAACCATATATATAGTTTCACAGTCGATACTCTAGGTTTAACGATTGTAAACTATGGTTTACGGACAGAAAACTATAGTTGTTAACAACGATAATCTATATTCCACATCTGTAAACCGTAGTTAACGCGATCATATATGTTTCAGAAGTGTAAAACTATAATCAACACTGAAAACAACCATTTGCAATTGCAGAGATATAAATGACATATAAATTATGTCAATATATAGTTTCACGATTGTGAAACTGATTAATAACTCTTAACTATAAATAACAAATATTAGTTTACAGATGTGAATCTATATCTATCGGCAAAATCTATCGTTAACGTTATTTATAAATAGATAAACTTAGATTATCATTCATAAACTATAGTTTACAACTACTATATAAATATGGTTTTGCATATGAAAACTATAGTTAACGGATCGATAATTATAGTAAATTAACGTATCATTCACTATAGTTTACGGTAAACTAAAGTTAAAAATAAGCTATTGTCAACTACAGTTTAGCATTCGTAAACGATAGTTGACAGTCGCGATAAACCAAGTTTATCATCTGTGAAACTTTATCTTACGCCGTTAATCTATATTTCACATATGTAAACCACAGTTAACGCGATCAACTATGTTTTAGAAATGAAAAGCTATAATTTACACTGAATAAAACCATTTGCGATTGCAAAACACAATTTATCTGATAAATATATTTTAACGATTGTGAAACTATGATTAACAACTCTTGTGAATCTATATTTATCAGCAAAATCTTTATATTGTTAACGTTATATGAAGACAGATAAACTTAGATTATCATTCCAAACGTTAAATATAGTTTTACAGATGAAAACTGAATTGTTTACTATAGTTTGTGGTTCTTAAACTATAGTTAACTGTCGACAAACCTGATCATACATACACACATCATACACACAAAACTTAGACATAACTGTGTGCTTCGACCTTTTCAGAAAAAATATTATTGAAAGCCGTAATTGCCATTGTGGATCATCAGAAGATTCTTATCATTTGTTTTTTGGTTGTAAAAAATATACCAATGCACGAAATGAATTGTTTTCAAACCTTTTGAACTTATATCGGATTAACATTATTAACTGTCATTTACTTTTGTGGGGAGACGAATCTCTGAGTGTCAATTTAAACCAACATATTTTTTTTAACTGTTCAAAGATTTATCAGAGATAGTGGCAGATTCTCGTAGTTCCAATCTTACTGCCTAGACCAAATCAAACAGAACTGTTTTTAAATTCATGTACATTTGTTCAATAACTGAACTATTTTAGTAATAAGCTTATCCATATCTATGTACTTTCCGTTGTAATCTACTATACAGTTGTAAATTGTTATACTTGGTAAGAACCTATGGTGTTCCGATGGGGCCACTTCGACCTTCGTCGAAGATGCGAGAGTGCGAAGTTGCCAAGGCGAAAGTGCGAAGGTGCGACGGCGAAGGAGCGAAAGTGCGAAGATGCGACGGCGAAGCGCGAAGATGCGAAGTTGCTAAGGCGACAAAGCGATACTACTATCGCTCCTTCGCCTTTGCAACTTCGCACTCTCGCATTCGCATCTTTGCCTTTTTATAATTGTGGAGCTCTCTATCGTTATGACATAACAAGTTTTGCGTGAATAAAAAAAACCCTAGTTTTATGAATATCGCATGCAAATTTGAATAGGTCACGACGCAGGGGGTAAGTTTTGGTGGTATCGAACCCACAATCTAAAAACCATAGTTTTATAAAGTTAATCTTTTTTATGTTTCTTTCGTGGTTGTTTTTTTTTCTTATTGTTTTTGTTTTTCGTTTTTTGTTTTTGTTTTTGTGTTTTTTTTTAGATTAAAATGAGAGAGAGTTTTCATTATCCAAACAAAAGTTATCTCTCTTTCATTGATAGAATATGTCATAATTTATTGTCTATGTAAATAAACATGAATAGACACTTCAAAATTATCATTCCAAGGTAGAAGGCGACACAGTACTTTCGTTCTTGGCCCATTAGTTTTTAACATACCGGCAGTATAATATATATACATATACATTGATATATTAAATAAACTTCTTTTACATTTTTTTTTTCTCAAGAGCCAAGAGCAGTGTACATGTAATGTATTAGATTGTATTGAAAATGAATTCATTTCTTTGTTCAAACTCTCCTGTTGATAGTACGTGGGTCACTAAAACATTTAACTACAAATAAACACGCCGTGCTGGGTACATATATATTGAGCTTTATATAAAATTGCATCCCATGTGATAATGTACATTTTCATCCCATGAGACAATGTAAGACCCATGTGAAAAGTAGTCATTTCTCATTATATGTAAGTGTATTTTAAAAATGATAAATGTCATATTTTTTCGCATGCCCATAGAAGGCCTCAAGTGGTGAATAAATATACACATATATATTGATTGTTCATTCATTTTATCTATTTTAGCGCAATAATGCGCATGAAAGGGATTGCATTTACATGTATTGCAAAAATACACAAAATAAAGGTCCTTTGTATGTAATTTTATATAAACAAAAAACTTTAATTTCTTTCAAGTGTTCAGTGAAACATGTGTTATTTATCAGGAAACGATAATATAATAGTTATATCCTTGTTCAGTAAATGTCATGCCGTCTAACACACGCATACTCAAACGGTCAAACATCGTGTCTGTGAAAAATCCTCTATAAGTGGACGAGGTCTAATTTTATCTGCTTAATTTGAATTTGATACAGTGTTTACATGTGTCTGTGGGTAGGTATTATCGGCCCGTTGAACAGGTGCGCCAGGGGATTCTCAAGACTTCGCGACATGTGCTGAAGACGGAACAGCGACCACAATGAATTTAATTCATGAAGGTAAGACCTTTTTTTGTAGAATATACACGATCATGTTTAACATTTTGATTCAAAAAGGGTAGTTTTTCTTTAATTACAAGATTTAAATGATTATGACCTTATTTACGTTTATTTTGCTTTATAAATACAGTATACGATATTTTTTGATAAGTTTTTTCCCCATGAACGTTTGAAAGTTTTGACAAGTAATAGCACTAAGGATGTTGATTAATCGAAATATTAAGAGTTAATTCTTCTCTCCAAAACACACCTTCAACAATTTGAACCACCTCCTTCTATGTGCATTATGAACGCAAAATATTTCCGCAGACAGTCCCTATCAAAAATAGTTAAATACTAAGTAATAATACATGTATATACATAATTTTGATATACACTTGTATATATAAGTTGATTTCAGGTCATATCTAGATAACAAGTTTAATTTTGCGCGGAGAGAGAGAGTTAGGAGAGAGGGAGAGAGAATAAGCTGTTACAACGTGAAGAGACGAATCATGCGATATTTTAGATGACAATTTAGCATTTGCCATTGTGTTTTAGATTTCATGTACACGTGCTTAGTTATTTATTTTCAAGTACTTTTCATGTTGATCGATTTACATGCACGCATAATTAATGCAGCAACAATGAAGTCATAAATATAGTAAGTTCAAGTAATGTTTAAAAGAATGAACTTCCGTGGTTTTTTATATATAGGTCTATCTTTTGTACATAGTCTACGGAAAGTGAATTTAAGATAAAGCAAGAACCAAAAAACTTCCTATTAATAATTATTTAAATAAGCATAGCAAGGTCAGCAGTGGTTACCTGTCATCTAGTTACACCTGTAAATTTGAAATGTAGGAATATCTAGTACACAAACAGACATGGGCCGTGTCTTTAGTTAATTTGCCAGCGATTTATAATGCCTGTAATATTGATGACGATTTGTACAACAGTACCCAGGAGATATTTGTGCATGCAGTCATCTGTGCGCGTCATTTTAGTCCGTGTCAGAGTAGCAGATTGCATCGCGTTACGCGGAAAAGTCCGACGTTGATGCAACATGAATGGAATGGAGGCCTGAGAGTGTTGCTTGGACTGTTAATATCAGGTGAAGTCCCAGATATCAGTATTTGGCCCCCCTTAGGAGGAAATTTTATCAGCATCGGTGATAACTTGTGCTCACAAAGCGTGTACATATATCGAATTTATATATTTGACTTTAATGGATTTTAAATAATTACGAATTGCAAGAAAGTAGGTAAGTGATACATGTCATCAAGCATTTAAATCTACATTAAATTTGTTACATTTATGTTTGGCAATTTAATGTTCGCGATTATTTCGTTTGATAATGTGCATACTTAAGTGTAACCGGGACGTGTGAATTTTGTTCCCTTATTGTTAATTAAGTCACATGCCCAATTTTTAGAAAGGTTAAGTTTTTGATCAATCATACTTGACCGACCCACAAAGAGAGAGGAAATGTACAAACGTTTCCTTCATATATACAAAAAAAAAAAATCTAATGTTTATTTTACGTGATACGTAACTACACGTTTTCTCTGTACATATATTATTATACATACAGGTAGCTTCTTGATGAAAAACAACTTACGAAATATAGGCCTATTTGTATTAATGTGACACACTGGTCCAGCACTTTGTTTTAATTTACAGATTTTTGTTAATTCTCAGTTTGAATCAGGAAGTTGATTAAATGCCATGGTGCTGGTTAAATCATGGTTTTTTTAACATTGTGAATTGGTTTATATGACAGTTCCTTAAATTTTACCTCTTGTAATTTTCTAGATGGAAAAAGGAAGTGTAAACTGTTTTGTTTTAAGAGGAAGCTTTTTTGTAACTAAGCTTAAGGGCAGCTTATTAGAATAATGAATTTTATTCTGGGTAGGTATTATGGAATGCAAGCTTCATGGAGTTGATACATTTTAGAATTTCTTGCTTTTATGGAAAGTCTTATATACAGTTATCTAAAGAAACAAATAGCTTTACATTATGTAAAACGTAACCATTGTTCATGCCGTAGCGAGATATTTGATAGCCCCTATTACCTTTGCCTTGATCTATTTAGTGAACTTATGTAGGTATTCATATTGTCCTCTTGGAGGTCTTCATTTACCACCGCTACTGCATGTTACATATTGAATGACTCAAAAGTCTGGGCATGACATGGCATTCTTTACATGGATGTACAAAACAAGAAACTTGTCCCCAAATTCAGTCATTTCCAAGATTAAGGTTCCATCCTCAATAAGATATAAAGAATCGTAGTGTTTATTCCTCCAAAAATCTGGAATTATGCCATGACTATCCTTATAGTGTTAATATATCCTACATTATACATGACCACATACATACATCCTTAGTCCTAGCTTCCCCTTTTTGTTGATACTATGATATAGATGTATAGATAATGCCTTGCCCAAATTTCACTCCCTTTTTCATTGTTCCCAAAGGAAACAAAAAGCTTGTTTTATTACATTCATAAAATCATCAACTGATGCAAATTTATAAATATTCATATCAATTAACGAGGACAAAAGCATACGTTATGCCATATATCGATATTCAACAGAAATGGGACAGATATCATGAACCGAGAGCAAATTTTATACGAGTTACGACCAAACAAGCAATAAGAGTTTACACAGGAGCAGTGCCCGGGGATATTATTTCTAATGACGGCCCAAGTAACTACACAGTGTTTTGTTGGATAACAGGTCAGAGACAAACCTGTTAGATCCTTCATCACTTTACCTTAGGTTAGAAAAATCCAGATTTGGCTACCTCCTAAATAGTAGTTATTGCCTGAACTTATTTATGTCTGACAGATGAAGAGAATGAGTATTTTATTGCTGGACTTAATGAATAACAACCCACTTTTTGTTGTTTCTTAATTTAAAAAAGGATTGACAAGTGCAGATTATATTGCAATATCTTTTATGCATGGGATTGAAAATGTTAACTGATGAATAAAGTGTTTTAGTCCTTAAAAAAAAGTGTGATGGATTTATTGATATCATCATGAGTTGATAAAAAAAAGGGATAGCATTTATTTTTCCAGGTCAAGTGCAGGTAAAAACAGAGGTATTGATTACGGCCCTTGAAAAGGTCCATAAAATTGTAGTTGATGATGTTTTTAGTGTGCCATTCTACAATTCAAGCTTTTAGCTCCATATTTAACTGCTTTAATACTGGAATAAATCACAATTTAAGGTTATAGCTCTCGACATCTGTTAATTTGTTCTCAATAATTTCTTTCAGACATGAAGCTAGGCAAGAAAAAGTGCCAATGACAACCTCGCTGCCTGATTTGCTGTTTTGCGCAAAGACTTCAAGATTAGGGATCAAGGTACCGATATTAATATCAGTGACATCAATCAATTGGATTGAAAATTTAACGTGTTTATGTGAAACAGTTGGAGGTACCATGAAGCATCCAGTTTAGCGAATGATCTCGTTAATGACAATGATCACAAACAACAACACCTTCGGAATTAGCCCAGTGGGCAAAGGGTCCCGCCGGAGAAGTTATGGATTGGTTAATGAAAATGGAGAGAAATCTATGTGGAAGGAATTCTCTTTAGCTCACATCAAGGTAGCTAGTTTTAATCAGTCATACACAAATTAGTGTCATCTATTATTTACATGGTGGTGTATAAGAGATTGGCTTGCTTGACATAAAGGAATATAACTCTGCCCAAGTGACATACAGTATGTCTGGGCGTTTCCTGGCTTATTACAAACTTTGCAACAAATGAAGCAAAGATATAATACATAATGGTGAAAATAATGAAAAATAGTATACCTTAATCAAACCATTCTGTCATTATCATTGAATTTCTGAAACTCCTGACCAGTATAAATTGTATATGGAGGAACATGAAATCTAACGCATAAAAGGGGAGCATGTGACGTCCCCTCCCCAACCCTACCTCCCACCTTAAAAGAATAATATTAAGACCATGGTTTATCATAGATTGAATTGGATCTAGGTAGTCTGGAGCAATATCAATACAACTGATACAGTCAATATTTATTTTCAACTACCAACATTTCATGTACATTTCCCATCTCATAAAAGCTAGCATACAAAAATATTTTTACCAGCATAATATGAAGTGATCAAAGAAAATGGTGATCTTTTATATGAATAATTTGTAAGCCTTTGATTTTATCTAAATCTGAATCTGATGACAATGTTACCTTTTATTAATCAATTATTGATCAAATAGTTAATTTTATGCTATCTACTGTATATGAACACACAAAATAAATGTGAAAGTACCAAAGAAACTCACAAGTTGTATTAATTGATATTTTCACCTAGAGACTTAATTATGGGGTATTTTGAAATTGCATGTGCACTCTAGATTATAAATTTATTTTGTAGACAGTATTTGCATAACACATGCAGATATAAATAATACCGACTTCAGTAAACTATATAATTCTTTTCAGAATAATATTCTATGCTCACATAAACGAAAAGTGTATCAGACTTTATCATATTCACTCTTAGAGACTCACAGTGTTCATTATTCTAATGCTTTATGAAGACAGAATTTTAATCCTGTTTTCTGGTTAATTAATTGTGTGGTAATTTGTCCACAGTGTTGTTGTGGCAGCTTTTTGATTTATTGCCTTGATGTACGTAGTTTGTTCATCAGCAATATCTCACACTAACGTCTAAAATCTCTATATGGCAGCCATAACACAATATTTTAACCTTCGTCACTATCCAAACTCTGTCATCTCTATAAATATAGCAGCCATAACACATAACATACTTCATCACTATCCTAACTCTGTCATTTTCGGGAAAATTGGTGTGGGTGTATAATCAAATGTGATAATGACATCATATTTTTGCCTGTCAAAATCTCCAATTAAATTTCAACAATTTATACCTATATATGTATCATGATCGATATATCATGTCAAATCAGAAATTTAGCGCTTTTCCAGATATTTCATATAGCTCACGTGTTTTTCCTGAGCAATTTTGATTTCTACCGTGAGCTATTTTGTGTAATTAATGATTACATAAATACTATATTTTAGGATATTCAAGCATTTATCTTAAACTGTTTAATGTGTAGTAGTCATTAGAAAGTTAATGTTACTTATGCACTGCATGAAATGCCTTTATTTTTAAAATAGAAAAGATCTTTCAGAATTGAGATTATTTTTTTCTTTATTTAGGGATATATTAATTTCTGAAGTCCAATTATCATAGAATATTTTGTGACAAAAAAACAATATATTTTATCTGAGAATAGTAATTGCATGTAACTGAAATTCTTGTAGTAGTCGGATCATTAGAATTAGTTATTTATCTTATACAGTAATCTAGCTTACACAATGTGTGTAAGAATATACTAGAATGGACTGCAAAATTAGCTAGGCTATTTCAGCATGAAATGATGGACATTGCAATTATAAGTGTCTGAAATCTGACCCTTATCCATCACACAGTCTTAGCCAAAAAAATATCACGTAGGCAAATTAAACACCCTGGAGATCTCGAGCATCTTGACAGTTTTATATTAATACTCTATTTTCTCTCCTTTTTGTTCAATTCTAGACATAGGCATGATGTATGGAATTATGTTTGGACCAATATTTGCCCACCTCTAAAAATACATCATCTATCTTCAGTAGATGTATATAAAAAGAAATTGAATGGTCTCTTTCTATTTATGATACTTTTATAAATTTACATGTAGATTAATGTAGGTGTGTATGAGAGTGTCCTTCTGGTTTAAATATATCACAAAAATACTGAGATATCGCAATACTGTGAAAAAATTGTCGATGAATCGGTTGAGCCACACGCATTTGCAATATATTTATTCTATAATTAACAACCCTAGAGATACATAAAAATGCTTTTTGACTTTAAAAGGTTGATCATTACAATTTGTAGACCTAGAACTTAAAAAAAAAAGAATTATCAACAAATGAACCTTAAACTAAATGGTATATATGCTCACCTTTTTGCTGTGGAATAAATTCTACATGCTGTGAAATGTCTGAATTAATCATTTCTCATATTAAATCATTAATTAATCTGAATGTAAAATGCGTTTTCAATTAATGGGCATTTAATTTTTAGGAGACCTTCAAAAGTCTGCAAATGGAAGAATTGTACCAATACTACTGTGTGCACATGAAGAACTCCTTGACAATTGCACTTGTTGTCATGGCAACCCTTATATGTCTTACCGTTTTGTTCTATCACCTTTTTGACACTCAGGTAAGACTCAGTTGTTTCGGGAATGGATATTTATTTTTATCTGCTAATCTGTTTTACTAGGATGATAGTTGAAAAGAAAGCAAAAAGTTCTTTAAAAGAAATTTAAATAATATAATCTAGCTTTCAGGTAATAGATATCTCCTGGTGTTTTTTGTTTGTTTTTTTTTTACAAGATAAAACAAATCGATATGAAATAAAAGAAATATTAATAAATTATCTTGTTATTTTATCAAGTGTGTTTGTAAATCTTTTCTAACTACAGTAAAACACGGTTATATCAAACACTCTTATAATGAGTTCATGCTTTCACTGAAGTGATTATCATTCCCCATGACTTTATTACATGTTGACGTAATATTGACGGATAGAACAAATTTTGCTTCTAACAAAGCAAAATTACATGTCCTTGGCACTTTGTTATCCAAATTTTAGATAACATGTAAATAATTGATAAGATTACATTTCAAAAATGTAAGTCATTATGATTACGGTAAGCCTGTTAATTGAACTGAGTTACATTTTCCTAAGAGAATGTTTTTCCCCAAACAAATTTTGAACTGGACAAAAATTTGAATCAAAATTGAGTGTTATCAATCCAAAATATTTCGATGGCTTTTTATGGAGAGCCTAAAAGGCTATCTATGGTTTTGAAAAGGAATGATTAGAATAACATACATGAAATTAGAAAATAACAATCAAATACAATTAAGTCAGTTAAAAAGCAAATAAGCATAATTTGCAAGACTCGTTACCGATCTGCCTTAATTATTTGCATTATCTCCCTTCATTACAGGACACAACGAGTACAGAATTTATCTCACATGTAGCAATCTTATCCTCGGGAATTGCTGGAAACTGTTTGTTTTTTGGATTTGTGGTGCGGAGTAAATTCTACTGTCATTATCCGACCAGTATTTCAATTTCCTACTGGATATTCCTTCTTGTGTTGCTCAATTTATATTTCAATGTGCCGTCCTACAACAGACGGCCGACGGACGACATGGTGGTCGTGTTTTACACCATTTTTGTGTGTTATACCATGTTACCGCTCTCTAAGTGCTGGTCTCTTGTACTGGGAGCTTTGACTGTTGTTCTGCAGCTGATTTCTTCAGGAGTTATAGCAGAAGACAAGAAATTTCTAGTAGGACAGGTAAGATTTTTTTACTCTATTCAGATGATACCGGGGCCAATATATCAGAGTGTTTGAAAGAGTGGTTGACTTGATTAATTCGAAAATGAACATTTCATGCATGTGTCAAAGAATTAAAAATATGGAAAAAAATAATGGAATGATTCTCCTTTCCATTTGGAAGCATCCCTTTAATTCACAATTTAGAAAATAATACATGTGAAAACCTCAGAGTGTGGGTTAGTAAATCTTAAATGCAATTTTTGTCATGTGCTTACCTCATAAATCATCTAGCTATGATGTGGAATGTGACATCTGGGTATCTGAAATTAATCTGCTTCGATAACTGTCTTTGATTATCCCAGTTCAATAGAAAAAATCCTTTACTTGAGGATGTCTTATTTCTTTTTGCATTTACATGCAGTGAACACTTCTTTACCAAATTATATTGCTATGAATACAAGTAAACCTTTCAAGAACTTAAATTAATTTAATTGATAAATAGATAGCTGAATTTTGATTTCAATGTCTTTAAAACTGATTTTGTATTTTCCTACAGCTGATGAGTAACTTTGTGATATTAGTATGTGCCAACATCAGTGGAATGTACCACAAGTACCTAACTGATCTTACGCACAGAAGAACATTTCTGGAAGCCCGCAATTACATTCAATCCATGTTTAAACTAGAACGAGAGAAAAAACAGCAGGTAAGTTTTACATACAGCTTCTGTAAATCAAACCGCAGTCTAGTGTGATGTGACCCAGGGACACAGGAGAGTGTGTCTTGAACTATCTTCGGGATCACAGTTTATTAACATAAGGCTGCTTAATGAATGTTGTACGTTCTACACAGAGTCCAAACTTAAGAGCTCTAAATTGATAGCTAGGGCATAATTTTTACTTCATTCATAAGTGATCATCGTATATGTTACATTTAATTAATTTAGTATTGTCAGTGTGCAGTTGTTGTGCATTTGAATTCAAAATTGGTAATTATGCACATTTAACACTGGTAATTGATTTAAAGTCTAGTGTTATTCAATATTGCAAATTCATGCACTTAAGAAAATAAGGATGTGAAACATGAAATAGGTTCATATTTCCTTAATTTAGCACTATATGGTCATTCAAATAAAATTTGCATATATATATTGCAAATTCATTCAGAGATCAATAGATTTATCGATAAAACCAATTTCTTATTGCTAGCCGCCAAAAGCTATTGTTTCATTCTTTTACAAAACTCTTTATCCAACAGAAGACTCAGTTCCATAATGCTAACATACCGGTATGTTAGGTAGGAGTTCTATAGATGAGGAATTAGCTTTAAAACTATCGGCTTTATTTTGAAATGTGGTGTATGTTTTCTCTTAGGCACAATATCCATACTGATTAAATTGTCCAAATGGCCCTTAATTCAAATCTCGCCATCTTAGCTAAAGGTCATTCTAATGCTAGATCCTATCTGCATCAGACTAAAGGTAATGATTGGGGAGAAGAGGTCAAACAGAGAAACCTCACTTAAACAGGTGTGCTACATTCAGGTGATTCTTCCCCTTCCCCTCCCCCTCTCGTACCCACCCACATACACTTTTATTCCTCCCCACCCCTCTCCAACCCACCCACATACACTTTTTGCTCCCCCTCCCCCTTCTCAAACCAACCCACACACACTTTTATGCCTCTCTCTCCCCCTCTCTAACCCACCCACATACACTTTTTGCTTCCCCTCCCCCCTCTCAAACCAACCCACAAACACTTTTATGCCTCTCTCCCCCTCTCCAACCCAACCACATACACTTGTATGCCTCCCCTCCCCCTCTTCAACCCACCTACATACACTTTTATGCCTCTCTCCCCCTCTCTAACCCAACCACATACACTTTAATGCATTCTACTAAGCACTCTAAGTATTGAAGTGCGATATAACTCCTATAGACAAATTTTATTTCATCAAGACTATTGGTGAATGTAATGGATATACTAAAATGTCATTGAAACTTCCTGATAGTGAGAACTGCCAACAGTAATTCTTCTTATAAAGGATTATCAGCATCAGTATCTCCTATTATTGCTTTTCTCTCATCAATAAAAATCGGTCTGGCTGAAGAACTAATGCAGCAAATTTTATATTTTGGATAAATGGACTAAAATTTTCCTTTGTTCTTAGTTGAAATGTCAGCCTCCCTCATATTGCCTGGAGAGTGTCATCTTTTTATGTACCATGGAATAAAGCAATGGTTTTTACTACCATAACAAGGGAATAAGCTTGTTTATCCCATTACTTATAATTTATGATGGAGTTTATTGTGTATATACAATTTTTTTTTATAAACACCAGCTGGGGTTGAGTTCAGAGATGAATCACATCACACCCCCCTAGGAGCAAATATGATTAATAAAAACTGTGTGAGACTCGCAGGCATTGATGTACAAAATGAACTGTTAAACTGCAATATGTCTCATCAAAAACACAACATTAGTTAGTGATACTTAACTAGTAACCCGTGATATAGCTGCAGGTCTGTAGCTCATGGTCTGAAAAAATTCAGATGGACGACCTGGGAGCTACAGTGCCTCCTATACTAAAAGTCTGCAATTTACGGCGCACAAAAATTTGCACTAGTTTTGGACTGATTAACCTCATTTCCGAACACATTCTATACATATATTTGATTCCAAAAAATTCCTTGGACACTTTACTACAGATATCGTCACTTTACTTGCCTCTGATTGTCTTTTAAACACCATCACCAGCCCCATTATTTGAAGTGGTGCAGTTTGTTTACATGTAAAAATGGCGACTCTTGATCTTGACGTGAAAATAACATTCTTCAATTTCTGAGGTTGGTTAGCGTGTTTAAGAGAAAGTTTGAGACAAGTAAAGTACGGATATCAGTAGTAAATTGACTGAAGAATTTAATGGTACGAATGTTTTCCACAGAATTTGTGTAAAAATAAGGTTAATTAGTCCAAAACTAGTGCACGTTTTTGTGCACCGTAAATTGCAAATTTTTACTATTGGGGGCACTGTAGCTCCCAGGTCGTCCATCCAAATTTTTTCAGACCGGGAGCTACAGACCTGCAGCTACCAGTGATATAGTTAATTTATTATTTATTTTTGTAACCCCCCCCCCCCCCCCATTTTTGATTTTTTCATGATTGAGTGGTTTCTTTGGGCTATTTCGCTGGGCAGTGCATATTGGCCTGAATAGCTCAGTGGTAGAGCACATAGAGACAGGGGTTCCAAGTTCAATTCAGGGTCCACCAACAAAACTTTTCTGCTCTTATAACACAACTGACTATATACAAATAAGCATGAGTTTAAAGTGTCCTGGAAGTCTAATAAAAAGTTATGTTTAAAAGGTGTAGTTTAATGTATAAAATATTATCTTATTTTTTTTCTGTATATACATATAGTTAGAATCTCTCTTTGGATGTGGATTGTATTAATCAAATTAAAGATTAGTGTAATTATTTACTCATTGGACTATCTTTAGTTCTGTAGATTCAATGCTTTTTATAGTATAGTTAATTTTTTGAAAGGTTCAACAAAGCTTATATGTGATCATAGAATAAGGTTTTAATTGCCATGTACATGTATTTGTCAAATGTTTTCAGGGTATATAATAGGAAGGCTATTAGATCAATGTTCAGGTACAATATTTCAAATCAGTTAATTACTAGTATTATTTAAGCGCCCCGGGTCAGAATTTATGATTGATTTAAGATATGCTTAATCTTTTTATGATACAGTTAAGATGCACACAAAAAACCCCATCTATCATATTTGGTTTAATTGTTGTTTGCTGGACAGTCAAAAGGTAACTTTTATGATTAATTTGATTTAAGGATTTAGTGATTCATTATGTCATGTTTTGATCAAGGAATGGAGTTTGGACTCTGATTCTTTAATTTATGAGATGACTGATCGATACAGGTGTAAATTTGCATGAAACTATAAAAGAATTTGATTGAAAATAGTCATCATTAGCTGTAATATGTATTAGCTTAAGGACACTGGAATAACAGCAATTTACCCATCAAATCAACCTTCACACTATTTATTTTAATTTTGGCCATTAACTTTTATTTAGTAGATAAAATTCCAAATATTTAAGCTTTAAAATTTGAATGCTTTCCTTTATCTGTATGTATACAGATTTTTTTAGCGTAAGGAGATTTATATATCGGTAGTCTAAATGGCCAAAATCATCCACCCCTCTAAAATTCCTTAAATTTATTGTTGGACAATGATCAGTTGCTTTCCTGATGTGAAAATTAATATATACCTGTACTGGAAATGAAAATGAATGCCTGGTAAACAGGCGGATGATCAACACTTAGATCAAGATTAATTTCCCTAGTTCTGTTTCTGCGTTTGTCCCAAATATTGATATATCAATTATGAATAGATGATAAAGACTCCCATGTCTGGGTAAATGAAACATTGTGCGTAAATGTATTACCAAAACAAGATCTGAGCTGTGTTTTACAAAAGAACTTGCTAATTAATCACTAACTAATCAATGATTTATTCTAATGGCTGGAAAATATAATTATGGGAATTGAAATATTTGTGTACAAATGGTTTTACGTCAATTTTGTTTTTTAAAGATCATTTAATTTTTATGAGACAGTAAATATTTACGACTTTGTCGAAGGTTCTTTTGTAAAATGCAGCCCTGGATATTCACCAGTACTCAGACATTTCAGTAGGAGATACAGTTGAACTTTGATATTCGATATACAATGATATAATGATATCTTGAATACAATGGATATGTCGAAGTGATTTGTATGTACCAAACACCTTTTTTTTAAAAAAATATAAAACCCTCGATATCTCGAAAACTCTGATATCTTGAAGTTTTTAAACAGTCCCATATCATATAGTTCCAGATAACAAAGTTTGACTGTATATCAATAAAATGTTAATTATGCACTAAAATTGTTAAACATTTAAAAGAACATATGAATAAATTCATCGTAAAAAAGAAGATATATTTGTTGACAACAAAAGTATATTTTAAAACAGTGGATGGTATCTTTATTCCCTCATTATTTTAAGTCCTTTTGATGATGTATGTAGTCAAACATCGTTATCTTGAACTAGATGGGACTGTTTAAACACTTCAAACTATCTGAGTATTCGAGATATTGAGGGTAAAATACTTAAAAAATAATTGGTTGGGACTTACAAATCACTCCGACATATCAATTGTATTCGAGATATCCGTGTTCGAGATATCGAAGTTCAACTGTATAAACATACCAGGTTTTTAAAAGCTGATTTTTATGACATATATCTTTGTTAATACTGTAAATTAAAAAATTCAATTTTTATACGTCAAGTGAATGAACTAGGAAGAGCCAAAAGCATCTTACATTTTGGGAGAAAATCTTCTGTAAAAATGTATAGTAGTATGATTTTCCAATAGAAGAATTATTATAGCTCTGTTTTGAACTTGTAACCTTTTGTTCCCCAGTCAGGTGATTGACTTAAAAGCATGCCACAAACAAATTTAATGTAATTGTTATTTTGTGATGTGTTATACATATAAATGTATCTTGAAATAAATAAAAGAGTGTGAAGGATGGGGGTTAAGTTACAATTCACAGATGCAAATATATTGAAAAAGTTTAACATGATGGAAACAACACTTACTTAAAAGCTGGCCCCAGCTTTAAAATGTCATTTCTGCACTGTAATGTATGATTAATTTTTAGGGCTTTTGAAATAGAAAAATATTTTCAAATTGTTTTTGTCCTTTGCAGGAGGAACTGTTAAACAGTTGTATTCCCAATGACTTGGTGGAGGAGATTAAGGACCTAAGTAAGAAGATGAGAAACAGCCAGACCTCTCCATTCCACGACCTTTATGTTCAGCAGCACTCGGATGTCAGGTAAGTGTCCGCTGATTTACAGGTTTATTTACCTGCTTCTCCCAGTTGGTCAAAGGTGTCCTTTCAGATAATGACTTCCTTACATGAATTGTTTAAAAGCTAGTGACTTCCAGAAGGCCGATTCCTATAGTCATGAGTTACAGTGTGAAATAATATGACATGTTTACCTTTAATATTCAGATAATAAGTAATTAAGAAAAAATGTCCAAGGAAAAATATGAAGACCCCCACACTCATGTCAAGGAGAGCGCTAAAAATTAATTTTCTGGGGTAGATCATGTCTGCATTTGATTTCATTTTTTAGCAAATTCATGTTAATAATTATCTTTCTCAATCTGTAAATTGAAGTTATCTCTAATGATTACTGATACCGCTGTTTTCTTTTTGTACTGTTTTTCAAACAAGTTTTCATATAATTTACTGCAAAATCTTAATTTTCTGACTTTCAAATGGAATTCAATTTTTGCAATGCACCTTCTTACAATGCTTCTAGAAAGATAGTAGAAGAAATTGCAAGATGATAAAACTTTTTGAAAAGGACAAGAGCGTACAAGGCCTGATCCCCCGTACCCAGGATTTCGAAATGGCATATGAACAAATCTTTATATTTGAAACTGTGCATCAGTACATGTACATGTAAAATATAGAACTGCATTCTCTGACAAATACATGATATACAATAATACATGCACTTGCTACTTATCTCCTTTGTTTTATTTGATGCTTTCTAAGTATTACAGCATGATCTCATATCAATGCTAGCACTATTTTTATCCGACATTATGTGTACAGATTTTGAACATTACGTAATTGTTGTTATAATATATATGGTATTAGATATTTTTTTTTTCATAAAAATCCAATAAAAAAGCAAAACATGTTTTACTTAAAAGCAAATGAATTAAAAATAAAATGCCGTCTATACGATTCGAACACCCTC
Organism: Magallana angulata; assembly: GCF_025612915.1. Taxonomy (NCBI): domain Eukaryota; kingdom Metazoa; phylum Mollusca; class Bivalvia; order Ostreida; family Ostreidae; genus Magallana; species Magallana angulata. Next base: position 18,028,661 of record NC_069116.1, on the reverse strand, counting down.
TCCATGGAGAAGGATGGACTACGAGCCTCTGCTTATCATAGTGAGCTATGTTGACACACTAGAGTACGTGTGAATAAATTTAACTCTTTGACAATTATTAATAAAGTAAAACGTTTTTGGTGAAAATCACAAATTTGACCCATTATGGGTCTAGACTCCATTTTAATAAATCAATAATAAAAATCAATATAAACTAATCATTTAAATGAAAGTACTTTTAGGATGGAGTCAGGAGCCATTCATACCTAATTTTGCAATTAAGAACAGTGAATGGTTCAAGATTTAGGCAAAAAGTGATGTGCAGCTTAATTTGGAAACTTATACCTGTCGTGGTAATAGAATGAAATCACAATATTGACTTCCATTGTGAAATTTATAATGAAAACAATGCATACAAGTCAAAAATTAATATTCTAACTTGAATTGAAATTCTTTTGTCTTCATTGCTCCGAGTGGGGGATATACAACGCCTTGTACGCTCCTTGTTCTTTGTGAAGTTTTCATTTATGCCTGTAAAAACTGTTTGTTTTGGTATAGTTGTATACCGCATGTGATATGGGTGGAACCCAGCCTTCACCATTAATTGGCATGTTACTCAAACATGCGCTCCTTAGGTTCCACAAAGGACTATGTGCGCTATGGTCAAATATCTGCCCCCAGTTTTAAATAATTATTGAATAGTATCGTATGAAAATAAAATCTTTAAAAATCATTGTACAGTGGACGCCTATCACTTCAATCTTGATTTTAGTCATCATTTCTAATTCGCTGTGTACCTACGACGTCACCCAAATGACCTAATTCCTGCAAATTTGCAAACAAATGACAATATTCTCATTTTTGCTTTATATTTTGCATTCGGAAATATAGAGCGCAGGTCTGCTCAAGTACAGTTCTAAAATATGTTTTTCTTCAGATAATTATACACATTATACTAAAAAATGGTACTTGAGCAAGCCTGCGCTCGATGTTTCCCAGTCGAAAAACCATCAGAAAACACTCACATTTTGCTACAAAACATTGGTTTATCAGAATAAGGCAATCTTCATGATGTCATTTCTACATTATGACATCACTGTGGTGATAACCTTTTACACCTTTATTTTTAATATGATTTTATAACTATCTTCCGCCTTATTTTTAAAGCTCGTTATAAAACTAATTTTGGGGGCAAAAAATGCATAATAACACACATAGTCCTTTGCTTAAACCTTTTTATTCATCCATCACATATATATCATGCTTTACTGCAGGTATTGTAATTGAAAATAAAAAAAAATATTGACTTCTTTCTTTATTTCAGTATTTTGTATGCAGACATTGTGAACTTTACCCCTTTGGCTGCTGAATGCACTGCAGAGGAACTGGTCAAGATGTTAAATGAACTCTTTGGTCGTTTTGACCAACTAGCAAAGGTACCAATAACATACTTAATGTGTGATTTTTACCATGATTCTAATGCTGTTTTTGATTACCATGTATACCTTATAAATCATGGTTATTTGTCCAAACTGGTCTTCTATTTGTTTCTACCGTTATAGCATCCAGATAGATAAAGATATTAACGTCATCATTATTATGAAAAACATTTAGTCTCAGTGTTTATGACTCTATTTTACTGGATAGAACTTGATGTTTAAATAAAGTTTATCTCGGATGCAGATAATGTTTATCTAATCTTTGATGTAATAATAGGATTATGTTTGGTGTCTGATATAGGTATATTGAATTGCATTTACTTTTTCTCTTCAGAAAAATCAGTGTATGAGAATAAAGATCCTGGGTGATTGCTACTACTGTGTGTCAGGACTACCCAACCCTAACCCCAACCATGCCATTAATTGTGTTAATATGGGGCTACGCATGATTGACGCAATCAGGTAAATTCCTAATCTGAATCACAACCATTGCATTAACTATGGCCCGAAGTATGGGGCTATGCATGATTGACACCATCAGGTAAATAACCAATCCAAACCCATACCATCCTTTAAATGTACTTGTTTATATGGGGATCTGTTTGAGTGATGCCAAGAGGTAATTCAACCGGGATCCAAACCCCAACTATGACAAAATGAATGCAAAAATGTTATAAATATTATTGATAATGTCAGTGTGCTCCTTTTTAGCTCACCTGAGCTGATTTTATCATGCCTATTGTTGTTCAAGTGAGCAATGTGGCCCATGGACCTTTTTTTTTTATCTTCCAAGCTTTTTTTAAAATTATGGACATGTCCAGTTGTAGGAGTCTGCAGCAGGGCATCAGTTGACTATACTCTTTCAAACTGAAAATTTTAATGAGACTTCTTGATTGAATTTGCAGTATTATGAACATTTGTTTTGTGTTATTTGCTGATGCAAGATGTTGAAAGATCAGCAATATTTTTGCAGTCTCAGAGTTCATACAATCATGAGTGTCTTTGAGCAAAATGTTTGGAGCATAAATTAGGAAAAAAAGACCTGAAAATGCAGATAGATGATGCTTATTCCCAATCTCTCAGTGGTATTGCCCAAATGGAGTTGGATCGGTTTGAGAGATAAAGCTCAATAATCGACTAAGTAGTCCACTAGATTTGGCATTGATGGTCCTCAGAGTTGCTCGTTTTGATCTTCATTTCCCACTAGTTAATAGCCTTTTTGAATTGACCTGTCTTTGATGCCTCTTCACAAGCATGATCTGAGTAATGGGTTGTAACATTGCTGCCTAACAGTTGATGTTAGATTTCACACTTCCAATTTCCTCATCTACGTAAAAACAATTGTGGTTATTTAGTGCCAAAATGTGATTGATCAGTTTTAGTGGAATTTTCCTTTGTAACATGAATGAGCAGTTATAAACTTTAGAAATTGAATGTCGAATATACTTTCAAACTCTCCATGTTAATTGCTCAAATCTAATTATACCAGTATTGTTACTCTCGATTTAATTAACCTATTTTATTTGAAGATTTTCACATGGTCAGATTTTCTATCCAAGTGATTAACAAAAGAGGAAAGCATTTATATTTTTTTTTAAGGCTTTTTTGGTCTAAAAAGATATGGTTTATTATAAAGTTTTGTTTGTCACTTTTTGGTCTAAAAAGATATGGTTTATTATAAAGTTTTGTTTGTCACTTTTGCAATTTTAAGAACATATCTTTTACAACTGCCTTAACTGGATTTTTCTATGAGACACTTTTGAATACTTGCATGATGGAGTTAAATGTTTTACGTGGTATTATTGCAAATGCCCAAAAAAAAATGGGTTTAAAAAATGTGTATCAGTAAAAAAAAATTTCTCGTTATTCAAATACATTTATTACAAAAAATGAATGTATATACTTGTTCGGAATCAAAATACAAATATAAGTTTAGTAATACACCACACTGTCTGATACCTGCACATGTAAATAAGTACCTCCAATAAGATGTTTGGAGGCCACACGAACCGGTAGTTATAAATACAAAGGAATAAATAATTGAATGTGTAGATTTTTATGAAAGCTTGTGTAACTAAGATCTTTACCAGCTTTGTAAAACATCCACTTAATCAGCATTTTTAACATGGACATTTCAGATATCAAATAAAAATATGAATCTTATTAAAGTCTTTTGTTGATAATTGAACTATTTTGGTTATTCAGGAAGTTTGTCTCAAGGCAGTTTGGAAAACCTTGTCAACTGATATGCAAAAGAAATGTTTAATCTGCTCATATAGAGGGTTTTGATAGACGTTTTACGGTAATCTGATATTAATGAGGAAACAGAAGTTGTTTGGCTTTCTTGTTAAAGATTGATTATTAATGATGCGTTGGGATTATCCCTGTCATGTTTAATGCAGTATGCTCATAAAGGTTTCTAATTCTGAATCACTTAGCTTCAGTAGATACAGAGACATTGTACACAAATGTCTGTTAATCTTTTATGATGCAAAATGAAATACAATATTACCTTTATGGCAATAAAAGACTTTGAGATTGCATGGTTGTGACACATCTCAATTGTGACACATATCTCAATGGAAAAAAATGTTTAAAATTGATTTTTTTTTAATATACTAAATTTTTTAAAAGCTCCAAGTGTTAAAAACCTTTGTTGGAAGATGATCTGCATTTTCATACAAAGCTCATTTTGAAATGCAGGTACCCATGGAGTGACATACGTATTGTTCATCTCCTTTCATATGCATGTCTCCCAGTATGTGCATGCAGTTATTATTAAGATCATTTGATAATTTTATGCTCCTGATATATTTTTACCTTTCTTTTTGTTATTTTCTTTAACTCTTGGCCATCTCCTTAGCTTTTGAAGAATACTTTTTTCTACACTAATGTAATGCTATATATTTTTGTGATTTACCAATATCAATATGATCAATATATTATATAGTTCCTGAGGGTGACAATCAATTTTCTTATTTTATTTAAAAAGTCAACAAGAACTGTACCAGGGGTTCATGCATTTTGTGAATCCTAGATCTTTAATATGGAGTTCTTATCTTTTTAGAGAGGTTAGGGAAATCAATTTTCTAAGTGTAATTTAAAAAGTCATCAAGAACCATATCAGGGATTCATGCATTTTGCGAATGTGAAATCTTTAATATGGAGTGTTAATTATTATTTTAGAGAGGTGAGGGAAGCTACAGGTGTAGATGTAGACATGAGGATCGGGGTACACAGTGGAATGGTCCTCAGCGGGGTCCTAGGGCTCTGTAAATGGCAGTACGATGTCTGGTCAGACGACGTCACCATCGCTAATCATCTAGAATCCGGAGGAGTTCCTGGGTAAGGAATTTTTCTGTAAATGTATTATTTTTAAGGTGTACCACATATGTATACTCAGCGGAAATTGATTTTACAGATAGTTAGCATAAATTTGATTTAGTGCTTTTCTGCATGTACCTATTTACTTACAGTACATATATGCATGACATCAGCAACATTCTTGATTTGATGGAAGTGTCTTTTTGCCAAAACCACTAAATAGAAAACACAGCCATATGTAATACATTTACGATACTTATTTTAAGCAGAGGATTTATTTTCTTGCAAATCTTACTCCTAGTAGATCACCTGCAATTTTCTTTGTGCCTATATTCTTGATAATTAATAATTTTTATTGGATTTTTAGGGGGAAGCAATCTAGAATTAGACTTCATCAGGGATATAGAAAATGAATTCAGATTATCCAGTTAATTGGATTTCTATTTCTAGTGATTAGATTACATTTTCTTACGATCAGATCAAGTTTTTATCATTTAAGATGCTGACATAGGGGATCAGAAAGTGTTGATTTACTTCCTGTTTTATTGGATTTAGTAATTATAATTACCTAATGTTTAATGAATAAAGGAGATGCAGATGATGTATATGAACACAGTCAATTAGAGCTTTTTAATGATCCAGATTATTGTAGTTTTATTTTCATCTCCCGATAAACAGTGGATTCATTGATTTGTTTTAGCAAAGTGCACATCACAAAAAGCACCTTGGAATTCCTATCCAATCAGTTTGAGGTAGAGCCGGGAGCTGGTCACATGAGAGATGCCTACTTAGCAGATCATAATATCGAAACCTTCCTAATCAAACCGAAAGTCCGAAAGGTAGCCTGATCATATTTCATTAACATTTAGTACGTTGTTCTGAGTGAACTTTTCTGCCAGTCAAGGTCAAATGGGATACTTGGGATGGAAACACGCTTAATTTTATTCAATAATTGTAGCTGGAAATAATTCGGATTGTGAAATAATTTATAAATTTGTGCAGTTTGCATGAATAGGTTAATATGTGAAAAATTTAGCTTGCTCATAGAATTTTGAAGGAGAAAATTAAATACTTCTACCGGTATCCGAATATTTCTGACTTTATTGCAGATAATTAAATCATAAAGAGGATAATGATCGTGTTGGAAAACATGTCTCTTAAGACCTAAAAATATGATGATCAATATTTACACCAAATAATTAAAAAGGAATTAGTGCAGCTCATGGACCCTTGATTCCATTACATTAGACATATTACATCTCTAAATGCTTATATAGTTCATAATAAAAGTATTTCTTAATTTTTAGACATGGTCATGTTTTGGGGGTATTGTCTGCATCAAATTTAACAATTGAAACTCCTCCCTTGATAAATTTAGATGCATGTAGCCAGATATCTTATTGAGTGTTTCTCTCATATGCAAGTTCTAAAATTACGTTCATTATGAAGTGTTTTATATACTTTATCATGCAGAGAGGATAATAAAACTTAACCAAAACAATTCAGATATTAATACCTGGACACACCTTAGTACAGGTGCATACACTGGATCAATTAATATGGTGCCAAACAATCAATCAAGTTACCTTGTGACTAAAAATATGAGATTTTTAAAATAATTTGAAAAAAAAAAAGGTTTGACACTGATACAGAAGTGTGCATTTAGGAAAAGACTGAAAATAGAATTTTAATGCTCTTTTGTACTGATTTATACATTACTGTTTCCTTTCTCCTTGCTTCAAAAACTGGCATTTTGAGTGTATGAATCGTATATTTTAATATCCTTGGTGTTGATTGTATCAATAAAAATTGTTTTTTTAATTGTAAAATATTTCTTAGTATTAACCCAGCATTTATTGTCATTTCAGTTTGATGAAAACAGAACCATTCGCTCGCGCTACGAGAGCAGCCTGCGAGCCTCACTCCGAGTCACCAAGTACCTGGAGAACTGGAATGTAGACAAACCATTTGCCACCCTCCATGTCAGTCCCATGGCAACCAAGCTGCTGAGTGTCACCGTAAGTAACCATGGTAACCTTTGGTCTAAGGATATTGACCCATACAAGGTGTATTATTGTTATATTATATATATCCTGTGATATGGAGATATATGTGTATTGTATAGGCTCGAATTGATTTTACCAACCCTGAATCTTTCAGTAGAAGTCATTAAAGTAGTATTGGGATGAAAGGGTTTGTTAGAATTTGCTCTCTCATTATATTTACAGATGGAAATAGAACTATTTTAACAAGACCTTGGAATTTTGGTAGGACATACTGTATATAGGGAAATATTCGCCCCCGTTTTATTTTCGCCCCTTTCGACCTCGTTGTCAGGAAGCGAATTTAAGACTGGGCAAATACCAATTATGTTCGAAGGTATCTGTTTAGTACACAATCGTGTCTGAGCGAATTTAAGACGGGGCGAAACCATGTGCAAGTGTAGAAGGCGAAAATAACACGGGGCGAAAATAACCCTGTATACAGTATTAACTGTCTATTTCTTACATCAAAGCAAGTCAAACATGACGCTTGTTTCGAGTGCAATATGCATAGATTGCGTAGTCTTAGCTAAAAAGCCAGACAAATCTTGCTGCAACGAAATAGAAAAGCCTAGGTCATATTGTTGTGATATGTCTACCGAAAGTCCAAGCTCTTGTCCAAGTGGTTCTAAAATCCATAATGGAATAATGTAGAGTTCCTCTGAGTCATAGTCTGAACATTTACTAGTCAGCTCCTCAAAAAGAATTCAATGTACAGCTCTAAAAGCATTGAGATGAATGTGAATATCTTATTAAAAGTATACAGATAATGGAAAAAAAATGGATTACTGTAGCTGCAGGTCTGTAGCTCCCAGTCAGAAAAAACTTCAATTGGACGACCAGGGAGCAACAGTGCTTCCAATAATAAAAAAAATGCAATTTACAGCACATTTAAACTTTTGCTAGTTTTGGACTAACCTTATTCACACACAAATTTTGTGGAAAAATTAAGTACCATTAAATTCTTTAGACAATTTATTACTGATATCATCTCTTTACTTGCCTCAGACTTTCTCCCAAATACGCTAACCAACCTTGGAAAAAGAAATATGTTAGATGGACATCGAGATCAAGAGTGGCCATTTTTTTTCATGCAAACAAACTGCACCACTTCACTTTACAGGACTGGTGATGGTTTTAAAAGAATAACAAAGACAAGTAAAGTGAGGATATCTGTAGTAAAGTTTTGGAATCATATTTCTACAGAATGTGTTTGGAAATAAGATTAATTAGTCAAAAACTTGCAGTTTATTACTATGGGAGGCTGTCCATCTGAATTCTTTTAGACCAGGAGCTACAGATCTGCAGCTATAAGTATTGTTGATCAATCTTCATGTTTATATTCAAATGAATCTTTTCTGAATATTTCTATGATTACCAAATTTTAAAATGCCAAATACTAGCTATGAATTAAAGTTGATATAATTAGCATATGGAGCTTATAGACATTCAAAAGAGAATCAGTGCTTTGACTCAATATGGGTGATGAGTATAGGAGTTATAAACCTCCTTGCAGTACTTTTGGTACATTGATGTGTACAGTAGTTAATACAGTTCATGAATTTAATTAGAGGAGACTAGATGATGTAAATCAGAGTGGACCAGAAATTGAAAGTTTTTGGTATGATTGATGGATCATCCTGATCAGTATGGAACTTGATGTAATAAGAGTTATTAGTTTTTTTGAGGTTTATAGTTATAATTTTATCCAATTTAACATAAAAAGAATAAGAAATATTTAGGGGCCTTTCTATTTTCTTAATCTTGATATCCATTAGCTTTAGAGTCGTTGGATTGAAAATTAATTATTGGATACCAAAGTTGCTGTAGGGCTGGAGTTTGCTGGCTGCTTGTCATCATACATTGTCATAAGTACTTGGCTGTGATGGAAACACTAAAATGGCAAAGCAGGTCATCATAGGGCATTGCCCTGTCTTGAAAATAATGATGATGGGTCAGGAACATATAAAATGTGATTAGCTTGGGAGTACAGTATGGGCGATAGAATAGAAATGATTGGATTGAATTGTTGGAGACCTTGTGTGTCCCAATGTAGTTGTAACTCCCAAATGCATGGATGTATTCATGTTAAATCACAACACGAATTTAATGAACTAAGAACATGTATTGAGAATTGCTATAACTAGAAACTTTGATTGGAAAATAATGGGAAAGAACTGATTTGCCCTGGAAAAATTGCATATCTTTTACAATTAATGATTGTGAACAGCATCAAAACGTAGACTTTGACATCTGCGATGTTGGGAACAGTAATATAGCTAAATGCGTATTACGAAAATTATAACAGTTTGTTTATTTCATAAGAGATTTATTCATACAATGTATTACCGTCTCCAGACTAGTTGAAGCCTGAAAGCTTTCAACACAGATATATTGTACTTTGCTTGCTGCAGTCTCTGCATCGCAAACATAATTTTTTTTTCTGAACTATTGAAGTTTCTATTAAGAATAATCAATGTTTGATAATTCCAAGCTGTTGTTTTGTGTGTTGATAGGATGGTAATCAAGTTTTTCCAGACTGTTCTAAAAAGATGCTATCCCTACATATGTCCATGTTATAAGATTTTCGGAAATGTTGATTATGCATTTACAATTTTTTTAGCAATATATTAGGAAAAAGAACAGATAAATCTTATTATTAAATCTGTCCTTCAATATTTTACTGTATCACCTGGCATGTCAGTATAAAAAGTAATTAAGGGTAGGGGTATATAGTCTTGCTTGCAAAGTAAATTGCCTCGCCCGACTTCTGCATATTACAGGTAGGTATGAAGTTAAATCACCTATTATTGGAAACTAGTGGTTAATGATAGTCAGAACTTATTACTTTCTCTGCATTGAACATTAGGTCCCTGATTCAATAATTCCTGTTAAAATACTGTATATCGGGAAATATTTCCCCCCGTTTTGTTTTTTTGGTTGCCCCTTTTGCCTTCGTTGTCAGAGGTCAAATTTAAAACTGGGCAAATTCCCATGTCTCAAACTTTCTTTCTTTATTCACAACTTTGGGCGATTTCAAGACGACGCAAAACCGTTTGCAAGTGAAAAAGGGCGAAATAAAACAGGGTGAAAATAACCCTATCTACAGTATATTTGTGATGATGATGATGATGATGATGATGATGAATAATTCTCTAGGTTTCCTTATTACAGTGTAGAAGAAGGCCCTCAAGAATAGGTAGAAACTTAGAGATGTAGAAATTCTGTATCTGATCTTTTGTTTGTGGAACATCTTCTCAGACTTAAAATAGCTGGAATAACTGAAAACCATATGATATATATATATATATATACTTATTAAAATGACACCACAAATATAAACATATAACAGAACTTATAATAGTTTTGGAAATTGAAGTGTTCCAAGATGTACAGTGGGTGTCAAAACTAGGAAGTTCCACAATTTCTGGAATTAATGAATAAATCAGCCTTAATTCTGACCGATATTGATGATCATTCAATACTTGAGTAACACTACACCGGGCTGGCATCACAATGATGGAATATTGAACAAAAGAAATCTGAAGTCAAGTTGATGTAGAGTTTATATCAATACACACACAGAAAAAGAATTTGCAAATAAACATTTTTGGAATATTTACTGTACTTAGTGCTCATGTACTAAGATGACAGCGGTAGATAAGAAAAAAAAAGGGGGGGGGGGGGGTAGACCAGAAATTTGTAAGTATTTTAACCGCACAAGGCTGACACATAGATCTGCAAACAACAATAGAAAGTATTTAGAATGTTTAAACTTAAATTTAAAAAAATGTCTTAAAACTTCTCTTTTGATGGCATCTATACCTATACCATATACTAAACCCTCCCCTCTTCCCTCCCAGTATCCTCTTTGAATGCTTTTGAAGACAACTGTGTTGTTTTCAGACTTAGCACTTGAAGAATATTGTTATCTTGTAGTCGTACCAATTTAACCAGAATCTTGAGCATTTGTAAAATTTAATTCATCCTAGATACACTCAATAACCCATTAAGTTACCTGAACTTAACACCTGAATATGTGATTATTTATTTCTACAGAAGGATTATCATGATTTCATGTTTGTAAGTGTTTACTGGGATCGGGTTTATTTCCTATTGTTTTCACTAACAACAAGTATTTTAATTTTGGAAATTCATTGAATCAAAATGAAAGGTAGACACACATCAAATAATTCATTCTTAATAATTGAAAATACAATAGTATTGCATTTTTCATATCATCAAATGTACATGTTCACATCAATGTAAAATGTTTAGCCATTTATGCCTTGGAAAATTAACATACATGTATCGTAACAGTGTATCCGCTACTTAATTATTTTAGGATGATGGTAGGATATTTTACTACTTTTATTTCAATATCACTGAAAAATAAAACATGCAATGAAATTACTGTGTACTATGTAATAGATGTACTTTAAATTATATATGTAGCGCCCCCCCCCCCCAAAAAAAAAGTTTACAGTCTGACATTTACTTCATTTTTGCAAAATGAATATAAACCTGGATTTATTAAGGTACTCCACTATGTGTATATTTGATGATTTCAGTGTTCCAAAGGTCAGATGAAACCTATATCATAATTACCCTTGGGTAGTTTCCAAAGCTAATTTGAGTATTAAATGGCATTACAGTATCACAACTGCTCTGCTAATTTTAACCATAGCAAACTGGGACAAAAAAAATTGTTACAAAAACCTCATTTTTTTTACTGGCACTTAAAAAATCATGTACTATGTTAATGGACGAATATTGTCTGTACTCTCAGTTCTTCCCAGTGAATAGTGCCAGAACTGTATCTGTTAATAAAAAAATTATTATAATTCATCATGCTTCATTCAATTATATAAAATGATCTTAAATGGTCTTCTTCACAAACAGTCTGCTGAGTGCCTGTCTGTTTGGGTGCAGATATTTTGTATATTATATAACTCTTTAGATAATTAAGAGAATTGGATACTTCATCATGTTATATGAATATTTAGTTCAAAACATGTTAAAATCAGTTTTTATAAGTTAAATTTGTAGTGGAACACCTGTCTCTTCTGTATGTGTCACAGTGATGATCAGTTTTTTGTTTTTTATATATGTTTTTGTTGCCAATGGACCTTTTGAAAGCTTGAAAGAAAAAAATATGCCTCAGCTGACATGAATTCAATCTTTCAAGCTTTTTAAAAAATTTTGTTATGACAATAGGAATGGTACATATAGTTAGTGATTAATATTAACCATGTACCATATTTTAATGTTCCATAATACTACGATAGTAATAAATTAATTGGATATCACAGACCTAAGTCATCTCTCTCAAGATTATTTTAAGATTTATTAGATGAACTTAAAAGCTGATTATTTGAATGAAGAATTATTAGTATGGAGTTCCAAACCTGCATGCCAAGAGAGGGTTAATACAACAAAATGTTTGATGTTTGATTGGTAGTTAGTGGTAATTTGGCCAAGGTAATATTGTTATCTGTACTAAACAGATCATCCCTGTAAGTTTCTGGACAGGTAAATATCACAGCATGCTCACATCACTAATCAAAAAGGGGGAATAATTCTTACTAACACCTGAATAATCCAGATTGATACATACATTGCGTTAAAGGGCAATAACTCTAGATGATAGATTAGTCTGCTTTGGAAATTCATAAAACTCACTTTATTTGTTGAATAAACAGATGAAAAATGGGCATGTATAGGATACATCTATCAATGTTTTAATATATGGCATGATTAATATTTATTTAAAAGAAGAGAAATATTTTGGATTATAAATGAATATGGTGCGCTTTGTTTGTCAAGATATATACTCAGAATATGTGTGTTTCACCTGCAGACTGAATTTTAAGACATGATGTTTTTGTGCTGTTGTATTTAACAAAATTTTCTAGCATTTTCGTGGTTATACACGTGGAATAAAATACATTCAACCATCATATTTGGATGTCGACTCTCTTAATCCTCTGAAATTTACCAGATGCAAAATATTTATAGGGAATTATTTGAAGTAGAGAATTATTTGAGATTATATTCATAAAGATATCTTAAAAGAAAGTTTGTTTTATATAAAGTTATTGAATTGATATAAAATTTGATTTTTTGTTTCAGAGTTTAGCCTTTCTTGATTCTAACCTTGTATTGAACAGTTTTGAAAATGACCATGGGTAAGTGAAGTGATCAAAACGTACTCTTAATACAGATAAACTTTTTGCCTTTCTCCTTTATATCTGATATCTACTAGTGTGGTTTATGTTTAAAGACATTACAATAAGAAACTTAACAAAATTTGTAACATGTCTATAGATGATTATATTTACCTTTACAGAGTTATTGGCCCTAGTCAGCAGCTAAATATCGAAATTAATGCTGAGTTGGCAAAAAAGTCCAAAGATCTTGTGAAGAAGTAGTAAGTGTCAAATGAAAGCATGACATAGTATTTATGTTTTTACAGTCATCTTTGTTTTTTGTACTGTATAGATTAATGTTCTATTATTCAGGATTGTTTGTGAAGCTGAATGTATATATACTGTAACCGTATTACATTTGACTGTGTAATTCTTTATAAATTTTTTGCGGAAAGCCGCTTCTGTCAAATCAAGTACAACGCTAAAGGCTATTCCTGTGTGTTTAAGAATAGGTACATTCAGAAGTATGCCAATTAAAATCCACGCTATTTTGTTGAAAAATTATTTTCCGCTAAATATCGTATATGCTAAATATAATAAGTTTACAGTATCTGGGGTATGTTACCCTTGCAAAGATTAAATGGGCATCAGACTGTGAGGACGTGTATTCATATATAGCAAAACTGTGAAGTTCATGGAGTAGCAATTTGCATTTCTCTTGTAGTTCTTTCAAGTCTATGAAGAAGCCCAAGGAGGATTTTAACCCAATCTTGATGCACTTCAGTAAGCAGCAGGAGGGCGAGTACCAGCACAGACCGGACCCCTCCTTCAAGCTGGGCCTAATCTGTGCGCTGTTCATGTTCATCGGAGTCGTGGTGGTGCAAGCTATCATGTCAACCAGGTAAAAACAGCCAAACAAGGAGGGATCGTGTTAAGTTTATCAATTCAAATCATTCATATAAATCAGTGTTATAAATGTAATAGAATGTAAGGACAACAAACATCAGTTGATTAACAAATATTTTACTTATGTAAGAATACCTTAGATTCATTTATCCACTTCCTTTTGATAAATTATTACACTTCTATGAGCTAAAAAATTTTCATGAAGTTTTGATTTAGTAAAAGTATATATTTTAAGTATGATAAACTTGAATATGGATTGAGCTGTTTTAGATCAATTTTAGTAATTTTCTTCCCTAGAGATGCCTTATACATTGTCAGTATTGTGTGCGGTTGTGCTGTTTTTGGATTGGTTATCACATGCAGTTTCTTTGCAGAATGTTTAGTAAGTATCTTGTATCCTGTATATTTGTAAAGCCTATTAGGATTTAATATCTCTTGCACTGAGGGAAGTCTTGTCTTTTGAGATACATACATGTACAGCTGATGTACTCAAGGAAAATCAATTTAATTGTATTGGAAGTAATAATATAGTTGTTATTGTTGATAAGGTATAAAGAATATCCCGAAAAAATTTCTAAGAAGGAATGAGTATAATAAATGCAAATGGTAAAGAATCAAAATCCAATGATTTAAGAGAATTCACCATGCAATTAAGTGCAAAGCTCGTTATGGTAATGTGTACATGTATTGATAAAATACAATGATACAGTTGTACTTCGATATCTTGAACACCGATATCTTGAATACAATGGATATGTCGAAAAGATTTTTAAGTTTCAGCCACTTATTTTTTAATTATTTTACCCTCAATATCTCGAATACTCGGATATCTCGAAGTTTTCAAACATTCCCATTTAGTTCGAGATATCGAAGTTTGACTGTATATCATTAAATTTCTGTCTCTGGTAACGGTATTTGCAAAAAATTAGAACAGTGATGCAAACAAAATTTAAAGCTTTTAGGTTAAAGTGATAAATAATATCACATTGCAGTATAAATGTTCATTTCGTGGAATAAAAGTATATGTTTTATTCACAGACACCTGTGAAAGGCAGCCCATTGACCAATCGACTGCTAGTATTGGCCTGTTATGTGACCAACAGCTTGGCCGCCCGGATCTGTGTGGCCTCCCTGTGTGTGTTTTGTGTTTTCTTCAACTCTATTGTGCCTGTGGTAGGTCAAACTGTAATATTTTTTTGCATATTAAAACTGTAGAATCAGCATAACCTTTGTGGACCATCATGCACCCAGATACCAATCACCCACAAAATCATGCGTGGTTCTTTGTTATAGCCTAAGGAATTAAAAAAAATCATTGCAGTCAGGTTTAGGCTAACTGGTGCATGCTCTGATATTTGAACATCAGCATCATGGGATTTAGCAAAAGACCACCTCAGTAACTCTCTGTTTATTGAGGGAATTGAATGAATTTCAATGCATACATTGCCTTAAGCGAGACAGCGGAGTTGCTGTATTAGATCAATGAGATTAGCACTGATGGGCTAGCTGCTGTTTAGTGTTTCCATTGGTAAAGGGAAGACCAACGCAATCCCTGCTCTGTATTCTGTTGTTGTGAGAGAGCTAGGCTTGCTTTTTGTACAATATATTAGATGAACAAGATCTAGAACTATTATTATATGCAGGTAAAAATCAATAAAGTCCACTGCAGGCATAAATTAATTTTCTTTATGGAACTTTTTTGAGGACTTTCATTTAATCTTAATAAGTGCTCTTTGTACTTATCATGTAAATTAATTGATCTGGTTTCTTTGCTCATTTATTAGTTTTCAACTGTTGTTAATGCAAACAGTTCTTGGAGAAATTACATGAACTACTATCAATAAAATTGCATTCTTTGATCCAGTTCCTTTTCAAATATGTAAAATATTGATTAGGAAATGTTTCTACAGAAACTGAAAGAGATTAAAATGAGAGAAATTTAACTGATAGGTCAAATG
Source organism: Magallana angulata (assembly GCF_025612915.1). Classification (NCBI taxonomy): domain Eukaryota; kingdom Metazoa; phylum Mollusca; class Bivalvia; order Ostreida; family Ostreidae; genus Magallana; species Magallana angulata. The sequence goes on along the minus strand of NC_069116.1, from coordinate 18,012,864 downwards.
TCAATGATACATGTATTAACTATTAAAGGGGAAGGAAAGTCAAAAACATAATTTATTCATTTTAATAAAGTGGTGTAAATTATATCACATGTGGTCATGCTGTTTTGAAAATAAAATACGTAATTAAGCTTTAATGTACGTTTGAAGTTGGAGAAATCGCATTTACTGGAAGCTGACATGATGTAGAACTCTTTTGTATTAAAAACCAAAAAAATTAATTATATTGACGTCACACCATCTATTCCGGTTTGGTTTAAATATACAAATGAATGTACACAGTACATATAATTTAACGCTGGTTTATGCCTTTCTGTTACTCAAAAAATCGACTAAACAAAATTAATAATGTTTGAGTTCACACGTCAATCTAAAGAATAAAAACATGTATCATTGTATGCATAAATATATGCATTTTTATAAGTAAATGGCAGCTGTTAATCTGCTATCATTCAAAGTTGAAAACGACCTCGATTAAATTTTTTATTCCAAGTCAAGTTCTTCACTTAAGCCTGTCTCACACAGAACACACGGCTTATACGGTTGGCCACTCGTGTAAACCGTACATACAACCGAACCAACCATGGCCTTATCCGACTTACACTCGGGCCATTCGAGTGTATCCGTGAAAGCCGTGTATGATTTTTTAAACTTTTAAAAAACTGGCACGGGTGCCATGTCCGTGTATGATCATATTAGCGATCGTACAAGACTGTGTGAGACCGTACGAGACCGTATATACAACCGCACATGAAGTCCATTCCACGAGTGAGCTCAACCGTGTCAATATTGTATATAAATCGTATGGAATCGTGTGAAACCGTTCCCAAGTCCTACATAACACCTGGATTAACACTCGAATGTCACACGATCACCGTACGATTCACACGAGTGTACACACGGTTTTATACGACCAATACGGTTTCATATGATCGCCATACGACCAATACGGTTCAAGTACGAATTATACATGGTCAAGTACGACCAGATTACGGTCTCTACGTCTGTACAAATATCGTGTATTTATAGGAGGTAGTTCTTTTATAACGGAGAGTTTTCTTTGAAATAAGATTGGCTTTATTATAAATGCACTGCTTATTAAATATTTTATTATTATCACTTTGCAAAAATGAAATTAAAGGTTACCATAGAAAAAATAAGATGTACTTTTATAAGCGAGCAGTGGTTATTTTCTTAGATATTTTCTTTGAAATAACATTTGCTCCCTTATAAAGGCACATCTTATTATTCATTTTTCCCTTTGAAGAAATAACTACTTTGTCCCTTGGTCCAAAATTAAGTCACCAGTTAGGAAGCTGTACTCTTATCAAAACCACTTTGAGCTCAAAAAGTGCTATTACACTTTCCAAACACGATATCTAGCAAATGTAACTGTGTATAAAGAAGCAAAAACATCAAACTGACTGTATATATAAAATATTTAAACCAAGATTACGCGTTGATTGTTCTTGGCAGGATTATATTTTATACTGGAAAAAAGTTTAATTTTATTTATTTTACAACGTTTAAAGCAATTCAATACTTACTTAACTCTTTTGACACTAATTTATTAAAATCTCTTTGAAGACTTCTTGAAAAAAAAAACTTGCTAAACTTTCAAATCATGATATCTAGCAAATTAAATATGATTGTATGTATAATAAGTCCGAGCATTTAGATTCCAATATAAAAGGTTACTAGTCTATATCAACTGCAAAAGTGACTAGTCTATTATATCATCTGTTCTTGCCATGGTACCGAACCAGCTTCCGACATGAAGTAATCCCTGAGGTAGATTTTTGCTTTCCAAGGTTGTGGTCTACGTTGCAGCCAGCATGTCCTCCTGCGTCCACTAGGTAACTGACTCTCGCCATACCCCGGGTACTAGGGCATGATTTTGGTCGCCACTGATACCAATATAAACTTGTAGTTGGCATCTGCCAATGCCAGAAAGATCATGGATAAGAAGCCCTTGTAGTTGTGGTAGAGTGATTATTTGTGGCCCGACACGTCTCACAAACTCCTGAAACAAGTCAGCATCAACACGGAGGAAGTTCTTGTAACCTGGTGTCCTCTCTGTTTAGTTCATGTAACAGAGTATCATATTGACCAAACATGACCCTTCTGTTGAGCCATTCTCTTGTCCAAACTTGCCTCCTTCTTCTTCTCCTTCTGTTGGCTTGTTCTTGTCTCCCCTCGCGCCTTCTGGCCAAAATAATCTCAATTTATATCAGTCTTATCATGATTTCTAATTCCCTTATTCTGTCATCTGCCATTTTTATAACTTCTCTGTTGAAAATTCGAAAATTTATGAAGCCAAGCCATCAAAATGAGTCAATTTATATCAAAACATACACAAATGTGTGATAATTCGAGCATAACTCGAACAAAAGTCGGTGGGACCGTATGTAAACCCTGTAAATGTCCAGTAATTGAGTAAAAGTCGTGTTTAATTGTACTAGGCTGTAACAGACCGTACTAGACCGTACTTGGAACCGTACAACAATCGTATGAAAATCGTTTGCAAATCTTGTTCAAACCGTGACAAACCTTGCTTGACCGAGTATATCCGTGCTTTGTTCGTACATACTCATGCTACATTCGAGTCTAAATCGTACCAACTCATCCCCAGGCACGGTTCAAGCTCAATATTCGTACCAGTTAACCCGTGTATAACCGAGTATACCTTATTGGAACCGTGTGCCCAACCGTGTTCTGTGTGAGACAGGCTTAACTGAATAAATATTAGAATTGTAATCGGGATGTTTAAAATTCATTCTTTAAAGTCGGAATTACCATGTCGAAATAACTACGGCAGACATTTCCTATGATACTTGGCATCTGTTGACAATTCCCATATTGTATTTACGCAGAGATTTCTCCGACACTAACCTCCGCTTTTAGATTTCAACGAACATGCTCCATTTGACGTTAGTTTGTAGTTTGCAAAGGTAAAAGAACGGTCTCAAATCAATTTTGTTTCAAATTTTCCAGAAATTGTCATTTAGAGCGAATATCATGATTTACTAAATACTGATGTTATGTTGATAAGACAAACCGTAATAGATGGTGTGACGTCATAGATTAAAGTTCAATGGAAGCCCCCAGGGCGGTGGGAAATTTAAATCAAGCGATCGAATTTCTTGATTTATTCATTATTTCGGGGTTTTTAATGAAAATAAATAGGATTTACAATTATAGTAGATGATAATTAATTGATTTATTGTACAACATATTTTTAGTTTCCTTCCCCTTTAAGTAAGACTACTGAACAAGATCTAAAGTATACGGTTTAATTGCAATTTTGCTATTTTTTATTTTTGACAGATAAGTAACCAGTCTCCTCCAGAAGACAGGAGTGCCATCAACAATACAAAGGTTTTGGTAAGAATTTCTTCAGAGAAACACATGGAGAAGTCGTTTGTGTTCTTCTTAGGTGTAACATACGGTAAACGTATTATATTTGGTGTGTCCAATATTTGGCAGAGAATGATTTTTCAACAAATTATGTTAGAGCGGATTTTATTTAGCGCATTTCTTAATGTACCTATATTTTATTTATCTACAGATATAGTTGACATTTTGCGATGTACTTGATTTAGTGGACGCTGTTTTCCACTAAAAAGGCTTAATAGAATACACTGTCAGCAAAATATAATACGTTTACAGTAATAGTCTGAATAAGCACCAAAATGAATTTAAATTTTACTTTTGTATCGATCTTTATAACTTTGAACATATCTATATAATATCTGTGCTTTGATTTTAATGTAATGAATTCAAAACTACATGTATATGAACTTGAATTTATAATTGTACAGTTACAATAATGTATCTTGGAGTTCAGATTGAGTAAACTATAATGAATGAAATTTATTTTTCACACAGTACTGGGCACACAGTAGTCTATTTGGAATGGTGACTACCAGCCTCTTTCTACAGATCAGCCTCACTTTCAAGGTCATTTTGACCATCTGTGTTGTTATTGGTTACAACCTAGCTTTCCATTTTACCGAAGTATTCCAAGTTGAAATGTTTATAAGGTAAGGTTTAATCAGTACTCAGTTGGGTTGATAATAAAAGAAGAGGGAAAGAGATGGGCATATTCACATAATGTATTTCTGTATGCTCTAGCTCAGAAGCTTTTTCTTACGTATCTTCATGAACTAGGATTTTCTCTACACAGAAACAGTATTGAGCCTCTCGACATTGCCACAGGGATGACTGTGTATCTGGCTGTTTTTGTGCTGACTTTGATTTTCCATGACAGACAGGTATTAATATATCTTAGTGAATTAATTAATTTCTTGCTGGAGTCAACCTCCTCTGGATTAAACATTTATAGCTCACCAAAGCTTTTCTGGTCAAACTTTGTCCATTGTTGTTGTGTTCGATGGTGATAACTTTTACCATTTTATTGCATCTTCAAAACCACTGGGCCAATATTAACCAAACTTGGCACATGATATGCTTTTATAATAGGTGTTATTAATCATCTTTGCACTATCTTCACAAACCAAGGGGTGGCAAAGATGGTTATGAAGTCTATTAAAAGATAGCTTCTTCCTAGTCATTCCTCTTAATATTAATTCTCTAGCAATATCAGCTCTTGGATTGATATTCTTTTGTATAGAACCATTTTAACAAGACCTTGGACTTTCAGTAGGGCATAGCTATCTATTCCTTGCATCAAAACAAGTTAGAAATGATGCGGTTTTAAGTGAAATATGCACCGATTGTGTAGTCTTAGCTCAAAATCCAGACAAATGTTGTTGATTTCAAAGAGCCATGGCTGAGTGGCTAGCAATGAAATAGACAGGCCTACGTCATGTTTGCTGTTTGACACAACTACCCAAAGTCCAAGCTCCAGTTAAAATGGTTCTATTTAATGTTGATCGTAAGTCATGAAACATGATATTTATGTTGAAATTGCAGGTTGAATATGCCAACAGATTGGATTTTCTTTGGAGAAGAGAATTCCAATCGGAGACGGAGAAGGTCCGGAGTACTGCAGAGCAGAACAAGAAGCTCTTGGAGAACATCCTGCCTTCCCATGTAGCCGACTATTTCCTAAGTGGAAACCGAAGCAAAAATGTTAGTTTACTGCTCTCAGTGGGTTTGCACATTCAAATCTTTGCTCATAATTGTGCTTTTAGTATCAAAGGACGAGTGCATTTATGGGCCCCGGTGAAAAGTGAAAAAATGAAGAATCAAATTAAGCATATTTTTTTCCTTAACATTATCTATTGATATCTATTCCATAAGAATTAACAAGTTTTAGCGCTGAAATTATTGTTTATGAAAAGCACGAAGCTTTAAAACATAGTAGGAGTCAGCAGACATTCGTGATTTTGTATAGTAAATCGAGGACAGGCATTCATTTTAAAGCCTTTGTTTACTGTCAGCCTAACCGAGTACAAACTTGTGGAAAAGACAATATACGCATTATACATTTAGTAAACTCCTGTGAAAGTAAGAAGATTGTACTCGGTTAGGCTGGTACCTAAAAAATGAAAAAAGTATGAAAATTTCAAGGTTTTTCCTATAGCAAGCGAAATCCATTACCTGCGTGACCCATGTTTGAACTCACGCATGGAATAAATTATTTCAAACAATCACGTGGTTTCTATCCAGGTAAACTTTTGTCAAATGTGCTCACTGTAAAACATTGACACGTTTTAGATCGCTTTCCTTCATCTTTGTATGGTCAGGAATATTTGTTTGTCACTATGGTAATATGCAACTTCAAAGCTTCATTCGATTTTTTTTTCAGACGTAAAATAATGCATAAAGTATAATTCAGCAAACGCGCCAATCGATCCACCAACAGAGCAATGTTGATTTAAATGTCTCCTCCCTCTGATTTAAATAGACACAATTCAAGTAGGTTCGGTTCGATTTTTCCGGATTTAGATTATTTATAGGCATTTAAAAATCCTCAATTTTTTTTATTGTATTCTAATTTTGGTAAATTTAAGCGTGCATATAAATCAGAAGTATCCATGAGTGCTTAACTATTATGAGAAAAAAGCAATTTGATGATATTTTCTACATATAAACGGCACTGAAAAAGGGCCCATTCTCTATAGCTTAAGTGCACTTGTTCTTTGCATATTATCCATATCAGTCATACCAGTCTTTGAAGATCTTTTACAACTGACAAGCTTATATGGAATAGATATATATGATATAAGATTCTCATTGACAAATACTGCTAATATGACCATACTACGCAGATTTTTATATCATATTGACCAACACGGCATATTTCTGAATATGGTGGGTCTGTTTGGTAGTGTTAGGTGAATAAAACACGGTTAAAGCAAACACACTTATAATGAATTGATTTTTATTCCCTGTGATTATATTACATGTTGTAAACTTGACGGATATAATGAATTACGCTTATAACAAAGCAAAATCACCCATCCCTGGCGCTTCGTTATAACCGTGTTTTACTGTATTTGTCATTATTGATACGTCTCTATGTAATTGAGGGTGAACAGGATTGATATCGAAGGAAAAACTATCCAGACATTTTAGCTAGGGGTTAATATGCCATCAAAGCATTGCAGCCTACAATGCCATGTTTATTAAGAAGAGTTTTTGCTACTTTTGTTCACATTTGAAGACTTTTCATCCCAGATATAATTATAAAGCAGGGGTGCTTTAGGTTTACTTTAATCAATTTGTTAAAAATCTGAATAGGGAAAGCAACCCTTATCCATTATTTATGTTTTATTCTCAGTTCAAACCAAATGAATACCAGTATGAAATGCATAACAAGAATATAAAATTTCAGTAAAAAAAAAATCATGTGATGTCTGTTTTCAAAATTTGTTATTTTTTTTAATTGCAGGAATTATATAGTGAATCCTATGACAATATTTGTGTTATGTTTGCATCGATTCCTAACTTCAAAGACTTCTACCATCAGAATGCATCAAACAAAAATGGGATAGAATGCATAAGGGTCCTCAATGAAATCCTAGTGGATTTTGATCAGGTAAGCATTCTGCACTTCGATGTCTCTTTGTCAAACTAAATCATATCTTTGTCATTAAGCTGTATGTTTTCATCGATATATCCGTTCTCTTCATTTCACCCAACCTTGTACGAATCAAGGTGTTAAGTTCCTGTATAATATGTTTTATGTTCCCGATTGCCCATCAAAAAATGAAAACTTCCTGATATTAATTAACTCTATTGTCAATATCCATTTTCAGGTTTGTTTACTCTCTGTGACTTTTACTCATTTTTTTGAAAAATTAGACTGCAAGATTCAATAGTAGTCCACAAAAGTTTGATCGATTCCTTTCAAACATAAAAAAGATTTATTTCCTGATCAACATCTCGATCCTTTTCAAATGTCAAACACAAAATTGAATTATATTAATGGTTAGACTGCTACACTTAGTATATTAGGAGGCACATATATTGTAGCTAGTGCATGTACTCATTTTGTTAATCTGTTTTTCATTTTAGGAACAAAATTTTAAAAATTTAAATCAAAAGGGAACCTTAATTTCCTGTTTTAAACAGTTAGAGCATAAAAAGTTGCTCTTAATTGTGTCATATTTACACTTGTACAAAAAATAATATAGATTCAGAAGTGACAGCTATGTACTTTCTTTTGTATTCTGGGTTCAAGAAAATCAGTTGACTTTAGCAAGGATGTGTAATGATTCATTTGAAAAATCAAGAGAGACTTATTAATAAATTATTTTCTTCAGAAAAATTTCTTGCAACAGTAATTAATATATAGATATGCTTCAACTTAGGAGCTGGATTCACTTAAAAACTTTCTAAAATCATTCATAAAAATAAAATAAATTTGAAAGATAGTACAGTATAGATTGGTTTAAAAAAGTTAAACCTTTTCTTAGAAGAAAAAAATACCAAGTAATTCTTTTTTTTTTGGCAGCTCCTGTCAAAACCAGAATTTTCAAACATAGAGAAGATTAAGACAATAGGGAGTACGTACATGGCTGCGGCGGGCCTACAGCCGGGGCGTGAGAGTGGGAACCAGCATGGGGAGTGCCAGAAAAATGTCATCGGAATGACAGAGTTTGCCCTCATGATGATGGTCAAACTAGAAGAGATTAATTTCAACTCGTTCAATCAGTTCAAACTCAGAGTGGGTGAGTACAATCGCTGAGTTATTCCTCTCAGTACCCTTCTTCATCCATCTCAGTAGATGACCCACTGAAGATGAATTTTGTATGATGTTTAGCTAAATCAGTACGAAAGGCTAATATATTTTTATTAATAAGGTATCATGACCCTCTAACAAGAAAGATAACTCAGATTGGGATTTAACAGGTGCTTGTTCACCCTGTAGTATAATAATAACACAAGGTATCTAGCTTCTAGCTCCCAATTCCATGAAGCACCTTCCTTTCTTAACTTTAGAATATTTTGTAATAATAAGAATAAAAATAATGCATGTAATACCAATATGTTGTGATCAACAGGAATTAACCATGGTCCAGTGATAGCTGGAGTTATAGGAGCCAGGAAGCCTCAGTATGATATTTGGGGAGACACAGTCAATGTTGCCAGTCGCATGGACAGCAGTGGGGAAGCCAGTAAAATTCAGGTAACAAAAATAGAATGGTGAAATTGAGTGGAGGAAATAATTTGGAATTCTAAAAGGAAACTATTCCAAAAAACATTACTTGTACGTACCATATATCCAATTTGTTTTTGCAGGTTCCGTTAAAAACAGCAAATATACTCATGGAAGCAGGCTTTAGATATGAATACAAAGGTTTCACCAAAGTGAAAGGCAAAGAGCCGATGCAAACCTACTTAATTCTCCCGCCGCCTGCAGACACTTGACAGTCTTGGTTGTAAACGGAGATGGTCAACTCTACTGACACTCTCATGTGTTGGTTATGACATTAGGCTAGGTTTACAGTATCTTTAACCAGGTCCAGTAATAGTGGCCTCTCAGGGTCCTGTATTTTGTCTTAATTGTGACAAACTGTGCAACTTCGGAATGGAGATGAACTACAATCAAAGAAAAAACAAAGCAGATGTGATCTATGGAGAGAGAGAGAGAGAGAGAGAGAGAGAGAGAGAGAGAGAGAGAGAGAGAGAGAGAGAGCAAACATTCAAGCACAAAAACAACAAATCTGTAAAGTGGCGTTATCCATTATGGTTGTGCATGCATTTGTAAATGACTTTTCTACAAGCAAGTTGATTGAAGTACTAAACTGTAAACAAGTATCCTGGTTGTAATGTTTGTGTAGTAGACATTTTTTATACATGCCATGTGCCAATTGCCTGATATAACATGTTACTGTGATTGAAACAATCCGTATCGGTATCAAATTACTGAAAGGGGATGATCTCTACAATTTGAATGCCTTTTCTTACTTGAAACATGGTGTCAAATGTCTTGATATTACAATGATATTTCTGGACTGATGAAGACACAGAGAATTTGCCATCATTTCCTTTTAATTGTGTGTGTCAATGTTGTATATGTTTTATTTATACATGTACTGTAGAAACAATTTTGCACTGTGATACTTTATTGGGTATATTAAAGGAAGACTATCAGAGCATTTTAAAAAAAACACTGATTTAGTCTTCTGCTTGTGTTATTTTCATGTGCCCAACTTTAAAATTTTTGAAAGGAATTTATTCTAGTACTGGTAGGTCCTTTTTATAACAAAAATTTGAATAGAAAACCTCCAATGTTGTACTGGTGGTTGTTTAATTTGTAGAACAACTAATACACGCTAGCTAGAAGATCAAACATTTCATCATGTACTGTACTTAACTTACTGTATGCTATGTAATACAGTCATAATTATTTTTTGTGTCTATTTGTATACTTTCATAATATTTTCATATCAAATAAACATTTCTAATCATATTGTGTAAATGATTTTTTATTTCATCCCTCATTTTCCCATAGATTGGGTTAAAAAAATGTCGGTCCTTGAATCAAACAGAATTAGAGTTAAAGGATAAACATTAAAGGAAATAAAGTTGTGTACTACATGTAGTATGAAAACATGAAATTAATGTCTCTGCTAACAGCAACATTTAAAAAAAATATTTCCTGTTGTTTGTATACCATTTTGCACTGCACAGAACTGGGAAACAGACTGATACATCAGACATTGAACATTTCCTTTTCTAGTACAAAGTAGAGATTTTTTTTTTTAGAAGAACCCCATTCTACTTCAGATAGTCATATGAAAAACAATTATTTAAAATAGAATTTTACCGTTCTTTTATTGAAACTTAACAGTTCATAACATACATAGACAACTATCTCATACACACATATATATCCATGTATACATAAATATCTATAATAATTCAAGTTTCTATTTCGTTCATGCTAATAAAAATTGTTTTAATATATAAGATGGCCTATATAAATATAAATTCAATTTCTATTTCATGAATAAGATATTATACATGATCTCTTAATTTAAATTACAAAAGCCAATCATTTCAATTCAATGCAAAAACTGTTCACAAGTAAAGGAAAAATTGAAATAAAGTTGATAAAAAGTTCCAAACTCAAGTTGATAAACCTCCATTGTGCAATGTTAGCTTCCCAGGGCAAAAGTGATGTTTGCCATCGGATTGAACAATATGCCTAAGAACTACTCATACATGTATAATTCATGTAAAATAAATTCTGTTCCAGGGCTTTTAACAGTAGGGCTTTGTGATCGTTAGCTCTGGTCAATTGTTCTCTTGACCGTGACCCTTTGGAAGCTGACTTCCATACTGAGCATTGGTTGTAGTCAACCTATGCCAATTGAGCTCATTCATCTTTTGGTTTCATGAATTTCCTTTTAGAGGATTTTTTCTTCTGAGATTTGGGGATTTCCTCTTCAATATCCATACTATCGTTGAATTTATCAAAGGACTCATCAATTTCGGCATGTTTTCTCTTTTTTGCAAACTTTTTGGCAATTGTATGGGATAAAGACAAATACCTAAAAATCAATGAAATGTAAGATCAATCAAATGCAGAAAAAGTTGGGAATATCATAAGATGTATGGTGATTTAATTTAATTAACAATTCTTTCAAGTGGAATAATGAAAATTTCATGAAGTACTTTCTCCTTCTGACAAAGAAGATGTGTGTAACATTATACTGACATACCTGTCAGCCATTTCCTGGTCATTGACCGAGTTCTGGGCCTCTCTTGTGGCTGCTGCCTCCAGCTCTTTGTCTTTACTGTGGATTTTCATTAACTTCTGGAATCAAAGAGAGAAATCATTTGAAACATTCTAGGATATGAACCCCTGTCATAGGTGGGTGTGTCCCATTGCCAGTTTGTAAGTCCTGAGTCTGGAAATGATCCCTGCCACTAACCATTCTTTCAGTGTGTATTAATTCTGATGAGAAGAAAATATAGGCTTGGGGTTTAGAAAAAGGGATTTAAAGCACTTTTAAGATAATGAGCTTTAAATATAAAATATGTACCAGATACTTGGTTTGAGAAACATTTGATATTATAAAATGGAAACTTTCCCCAAAAATATAATTTAACCATTACAAGTTTTGCAAAAAATAATCAAAGCCAAAAAATTACACAAAAAAACCCAACTTACTGAATGAAGATTCAAACTGGCTTGTGATCAGGTTTGTAAATGAATAAAACAAATGGAAAGAAGGAGGGGTTAAGAGTCCATGGTAAATTTTATAAATGCAATTCAAGTTCCTTACTTACTTCAACTTCTGGATTGCAGCCATTAAATGAGAATCTACCATACTGCAACTCCTCAATACAGGCGATGCTTCTTTCTATAACATATCTGCTTCTACAATGAGAGAGTACATGTATTGAGTGTTGTCATAATAATTTGAATATTTTGATCAGTTAATTATATGTACTAAACACAATTTAATGAAAATTAGAACTTCCATCTGCTCCCCGGCTTTGATACTTTGCTTGGAAGAAAATAAGCAATACATATACCCGTACTTTTTAGAATCTGCCTATTTGATTCAATTTCTTCGTTTAAAATGATTGACTTACATTTCCTTTCTATAATTAGACATGTCTCTTTAAAAGATTTTATCCATAGGTTTGAAAAATATGAACAAAAGATGGTTTTTATTTTCATAACTTTTCATTCAATAAAATAAAACGTCTTCTGACATTACTAGAAATGATTTATAAGATATAAATATCGTGCATTTTTTACACCAATTTTAAATGTAACAGTGTGTTACTTGCAACCAAAACAGACTTTCCAATTTCTCATGATAAATATGAAAAAAATTGCATAAAACAACAGAGCATATATCCTTCTATGAACAATGACATCATTTTTCAGAAATGATACTTTAACAATCCATAAAATTATGATGCAGCATATTATTCTACTTTATAATGACTTGGTTTCTATTCAGCATGCGGTATTATTACCCTGTGTACAAAAAGGACAAGGTTAATTGTACACTGGATAGGCCTATGCTAAATATTTTGTTGTATGTGATAATCGATGTTTTAAGTGACGGTGATGTCATACTTAGAATTCTTTGAATGTACAAGTATCACTCAACTTTGCACACTTGAGAGAAATTTCCTAGTCTTTTCCCATGAGGACAGGAAATACATTGTATTGATGTTTACCACTGGTATTTACCAGCTAATCCTGCTAACCTGATCATTATGTACACAAAGCAAAATTGTCTAATCTCTCCTTATTGCTACTGTAATATTCTTGAGTTATCATTTGTTCTTTTGCCATTTAGACCCTATATATCATTATTGCCAGAAGAGCAACTCGACAAGAACTTACTCTTTATGTTCTGTCTCTGGTAAGTCTAGAACCCAATGTTCATCGTCTATTACTTTCTGTTTCTCTTCTTCTGATTTTTCCTTTTCAATCTGCAGGGCACTTCTCTGCATGAACTGAAAGTAAAAGAAATGAATATTGTATTCATTTATTATACTGGTTAAGCGTATAGAACATCAATATATTTGGGTTTTTTTTCCTAAGACAGCTTACCTTCATTTGCAAAACATTCTTGGAGAGACTAGATTTAGGGACATTAGTCATTTTGAGTTAATATAGGGGTATTTGGCTGACTTATATCGAAAAACTGTCTATTTCTCTCCACGTGCTTTGAAAGCCGATGTCTCCCGAAAGCTTTTCGGAACTTCTCTACCATATAGAGTTTTTGTTAGGCTAATCACCGAAAAAAAAATAAAAATATTATTTATTCAATATGTGATAATATATTAATAATAATATTTTTTACAAAAATGTTTTTAAAATTTATTTTAATGTTGTAACCCAATAAACTCCAAGATAAAAAAATAAGATTAATTTTTTTTCTCAAATAGTAAAAAAAATCCGCCGGGCATTAGTAGATTCAGAACGTTAAAAAGCGTGGCTGAAAGTGAAAGAAAACGGCAAAAAGACATGCACGCCTGCAACATTTTACTATAATACTGGAGAAAAAATGCATGGTATGATGCCAGTTTTGTCTTATTTATTCCTTCGGCTTGACATTTCAATATTTAAAAGTATGCACAGTTGCCAAATACGAATGCAACAGGGTAAGCGGGGTTTCCCTGGAAAGAATTTCGAAAGCTATCGGTATCACGAATTACAGTCAACTCGTAACCAAAAACTAACTCTGCTAAAACAGATTTGTAATCAAATAGCCAGAGTTAAAATTGACTTCAATTCTATTATTATGCATGCCTTCAAAGAGTGAGAATAATTTATAAAGGCTTTATTATACATTTCTCGTTCCCAAAATTAAAAGTTTTATAAAAAGCTTTAAAAATAAGGTGGAATAGACCAATCCACACTTTACAAAAGTTATGTCCCTCGGCTGCTATCTTTGGGGGAAAAAACCATAGATTTCTCACAGTAGCCTTTGTGGTGTAGAGGTTTATAAATTTGACATTAAAAATCTGTTTCCGTTGTGTATTTTGATTGCTCCAAGATGGGGCAACACATATCGAAGGAATGAATTAAATTCCAAAAGATTTCATCACAGGATGCCCAAATATTTGGTTGCATAAAGAAGGAACGAGTTGGTTTTATCTTTTTGACCTTTGGGAAACAACTTTTGCAAAGTGTGGATTTGACTATATAGTGGAAATCATTTTGAAAACAAGTATGTAAAAGGTTATCACCAGAGTGACGTCATTAAGTAGAAATGACGTTATGAAGATTGTCTTATTTGGATAAATTGATGTTCTGTTACAAAATATAGGTGTTTTCCATTAAATGTTTTTTTGACTGGGAAACATCAAGCGCAAGCTTGCTCAAATACCAGTTTTTAGTTTCATATGTATAATTATATGAACAAAAACATAAAATCGTACATAAGCAGACCTACGCCCTAAACTATCAAATGCAAAATATAAAGAGAAAATTCAAATATTTTCATTTGTTTGCAAAATTCGGGAAATAGCTCATTTAAGAGACATCATAGATAAACAGCTAATGCACAATGATGAGATTAAAGTGATAGGTATCCTCTGTATATTGATTTATGAAGATATGATTTTAATACGACATTGTTTAAAAATTGGTTAAGATTGGGGACAGATATGTGACCATACTAGATATAGTCCTTAATTTAATTAATAATTTTTTAAAGATAAGATTGCATGTAAAAAGAAATTGTCTATCAAAATTTGAGAAAGGAAACTCTTTGGCAAACTTAAAAGAGATGAAATTCTACATTTAATTGTCTCATAATTTCTAAATTATTTGTAATTATATCAAAACCTAACCTAAACAGGTTATCTTTTATACTTACAATCCATATATTATTGTTTACCACTGGACCAAAGGACTACGAATCTGTTTGGGTATGACTTCAATTGATTCCACTATCATGTAGTCGCATTGTTATTAAAACATCTTCAGTTAAAGTTATCATACTCTTCTATTATTAAATACTGTAAGCATTTCACCATTGCAGGATTATGGAGAAATGAAAGATGTCTAAAGTACAGATAGAAATCTTTGAGGTATGATTCCAAAACCTTTTCTACTACTTCTATTTATTGTCATTGTGGAATGAAATTTAGGTGCACAAACATTAAGAATAAGTCATTAGCTTAAACCTTGTGAGAATTGAAGGACTTTGCTAAATATTTTTCATTCTAGGTGAGGACCCCTAGTTTGTTTTACGGCCGGGAAGTAAATGACAGTGATGATGCCTCTTCAGAGAGAATTTTGTTTCACCAGCTTCATCAAAATATCAACGATCAATTCAACAACCCTCAGAGTTGTGGACTATCATACCAGCCATCAAAGGTAATTTATGCTCTCAAGAAAAAAAAAATCATTTACAATATGATTTCAATTATTTTGTTTGGTAAAGTAGCAATTTAAAGTTTAGCCCCCTACAATTTATGAATTTTTTTATTTTTGTATAGTCATTTGTTTAAATAATTTATTAAATAATAAATTGAAATTTACTTCTCAGAATGAGGTTTGCATTGGAAGAACAGCGGAGAAAGTTTGGTGTAGGGTGAGGGTTGAGGACATGTACAGAAGACAGAGGGGTCATGAGGCCAAGTAAGACCTTATTTGAATTGCTGAATACATGTACTGTAAATTTCTTATATTATGCGAGTACCTTATTCCGTGATCCCGCTGTTTTGTATCAAATGAGAATATAAAATTGCGAACGCTGAACTTATATCCTTATTTCTTATAGTTCTCAACTCTCAAAAAATAATGGCGAGTTTTTAAAATCCGCGAAAGGTGCTCCTCGTGATTTTTACGCGGATATTAATTTTTCGCATTTAATTAGGAATCTTCAGTATGCTACTGGTTAGCGGAAAAGTTACTTGTATATAAAAAGTGTATGATTGATGCAAAAAAGTCAAGAATGACATGAAAATTGAATGATTTTATACCCTACTTATGTCCCCACTTTACATATGTTACTATTCTTAATTATATTTTACAGGTGTTTTCTCCTAGATTTTGGAACAATAGAAATGATTCCATTTCAGTGGTAAGTTATTTGTTTGCCCTTAGCTATGACTATGAATTTGATTAAACATATATTTTCCACATATATATGAAATAAACAGTGGAAATTTAATGTAAACATATTACATTTGGCTGTGTACTCTATTTAGTGTTTTTGGCGGAAAGCGGCTTCCGCTAGAACAAGAACATTGCTAAACGCCATGCATATATATGTTTAATGAAAGGGAGATTCGGAAAAATGCTAATTCACATCCACACCAACATTTGGAAAAATCAATTTCCGCAAAATATCATACACACCAATATTACATGTCGAGAGTATTGAATTTTGTGAAATCCCAACAGGTTGCGGAGAGCCAGCCCTAGCCACCATTCCGTGCCATACCAGGTGAAATCCTATGGTCTGTATGGTATTCAGGCACTGACGCTGGCTGTCCAAGGAGACCTCTCCTGTCATATGGAGTAAGTTGTCCCCCTTTCTGCCTTTAAAACATTTTCAAACAGAATTATTTTGTTATTTACCAGTAAACATTTAAACTCCTTTAAATAGTTTCAAACTACTCTTTTATGTCATCGTATTGGTCAACATAAAATATAACAAAAACCTTAATGGCCACCTAACAGCCGTGCCAACGAGAGATATTAGAGAGGTTAAGCATTTGAACGTGTACGTGTACGAGTACGTGTAAATAGGGGAATTCCCTAATTTAATGTGTAATTCGTCATAATTTCTGCATGCCGCGTATTTCTACAAGTTGTACAAAACGTGTAAAATTAAAAGTACACGGAGGTGTAAACTTGTAGCATTTTTCAAAAGAAATACATACCTTGTGTATATCAAAAGTTGTTTTATGTACAGCAGACGATAGGTTAAGGACGACTGTGCTTTTGGTTTCATCAAATTCATTGAATTATTTCATGAACAGTGAGAGTAAATTGAACATGTTGAAAATGTTAAATCTAATTATTTTTCACGTTCATTTACAAGTACAGTTTATTAAACATACGCTTAATTTTTGTACGTGTAAACATACTTGTAGTTCTACACGTACCCGTAGACGTACACGTTCAAATGCTTAACCTCTCTAATAATATAAGTTGTAGAACTTGTTTATCAATCGTTGTAAAATAATGTAAAATAAATAAAGTTCAGTTTCCAAAAAAACCTAATTTAAGTTATCTCGAGATTTAGAGGGTTAAAAATGATTGAACACTGACTTCAATGCAAGATTGACACCAGAATAAGACCGCAAAAGGAAATAACATTATTCTTGTAAATGTGATCAATAGGTATACATATTTATGTGAATTTTAAAAAATAGGCAGCATGTTCACAACTTATAAGGATAAATTACCAATGGAATGGTATGCATTCTCAGGAAGTCAAGGTAGTGAGCAAATAAATGCACATATTATCTTCATTTTACACTTCCATATCCTTACTTTGATACATACTTTTATATAGTCAACAAAACTAGTGCTAACAAAGCTTTTAACTTGTTTTGTAGGAATTTGTTCTCTGTGTTTCAATGTTTATGTGTTGCATCACTTGTGTGCATGAATTAAAACCTTTATTTCTTGTAAGAAGTTCTCTGTTTGAATTTCAGGCCTTGTGTTTCATGGGATGAATCAGCAACAGAGTATTTTAGAAAATGTCTTCAAAGTAAGTGCATGATAAGGTAATAATTGAATTAAGACAAAATTTAGGAACTGTGGATGGCTTTTAATTATGTACATACAGTTAAAGTGTACGTGTACCAGGTCTGATTGGAGTTGAGTTCTTTTGAAGAACATTTTTATTTCAGAAACCAAAATCAGATTTAATGTGTTCTCTGTTTTATTTACAGTGACAGCATTGTACTTCGTTGAAGTTCAACAGGAAGACGCCAATAAAATAGAAGTTAATTTGTACCTGGCAATAGGAAATCAAGAAATTTGTGTAAATGATGAACTTATAAAGAAAGAGTATGCTGTCAAGAGGGAGCCAGGGGGTAAGACTGTAATCAGTTAAATTACTGTTCTGACCTTTTTCGGATTTGTATTTTTAATTTTGTCAAGACCCTGAGGTGCAGTTGACATATTATGTGGTTTACCCTAAACTTTGTGTATTATATTGAAGATATCCAGAGGGCTGCAATTTCACCTGGTAATTCAACGAGATCTCAACCGTTGACCATAGAGGAGGAACTTAGGAACCTTCAGTTAAAGAAATCCAAAGTCAAATCTAGAAAGACTCCCGCATCTAGTGACAATGAAACTATGTCTTTGCTTTCTCAATCTGTCAGTCAACGGGCTGCTAGGAGAACAGACTCAGAGACGGATTCTGTGAGATCGGGGGTCTTTTCTGATGTCCGCAGTGTAGTGTCAGGAAGGGGGCGTGGCTTACCACCAGGTCAGAATCTTCAGATAGGAAGAAACAAAACAGAGACGTTGAGAGGTCCCGAACCTTTTGTGCACAGGAGTTCTGATACCTCAAGTTTATCTTCCAGTGGTAGAGTTGGCAGCACTCAAGTTATGCAGACCAGTAAAGGTGATTCTCCGACATTATCTTTGGTACGTGATCACCAAAAACCAGAAACGGACAGTGAACGAAATTTACATACCTCCATGGGGAAAAGACAGGGTAGTTTACTCTCCTTGAGTTCTGGTGACGGCAGTGTGCTATCAGCATCTCTGCGATCTCCGATGAATGGAATGTTGGGTAGGCTGATGAACAGTTTAGTCACCCCACCCCCCTCTGTCTCTCAACCAAGTGTCTCAGACTCAGAACTGTTAAATTCCCAACCTCCCAGTGCCAACTATAGACCTCATCACACAGATGGTTCCTCTGCTGAAAGTGTTCAGAGAAACATTAGAACCTATACCCCTTCCTCCTTACAAAGGCAGCAACCATCTGTGGATGAGTATTTGTCCGCAAATATACCATCTGGATCTATGCAAAACCCTGACAGTCATAAAGTGCCAAATAAGAGAAGTGAAAATAGTCAAGTTTCTGGAGCAAGATCATTATCAAGTGTAGGAATGTCCTCAAGGAAAGTAGCATCACCACCATCATCATTGTCATCATCTCATTGGAAAATCAGACAAGGCTTGCAACCAGTAAAGAAAGCTCAGAATATTAAAGATCAAATGCTAGATCTGTGAGTGTAAAAAGAGAGATTTAGATTTATTTGAATCATATTTTTCCAAGTTGATTTGAGATTTCAATTTTATTTTCATTCTTATACACAGGGTTGCGGGGGCAAGGCAGGAATCTTCTTTGCAGAATAGAAAGACAGAAATGATGAGCAAAATGCAGGGAGATAGGTATTTTCATATGAAAAACAAGTTACTGTTAATTTTGCTTTGCTATTTCTAAGATATATTAAATTTTGTACATTATTTTATTCCATAAATATGAATTTATTTTCAGAATTCTTGCAAATCTTTCTGGAGGAGTCAAGTCAAAACTTGTGAGTATGATTTAACTTCAGCTGAGTACAATTCTAAATTTTCACAGATTTACATTTTATTTTTCACTCTTGTCTCCTTGTGAAATACATACATGTAGGTTGAGTTTATGTACATGTAAAACAATAAAAAGTTTACTTTCTGATTAATTCACATTCTTGTTTCTATCCTGCCAATGCCTTTGGAAGTCATATTTAGGAGATCTTTGAAAGTAGTGCTGTATTATCATAATATCTGATTATTACTTGAATGATAGTAAAACTTTGTTTCATCATTATAGACAAGTATTGCAGATATGCCAAAAAAGTTTTATGACAGTGTATTGGTGCACAGTTTGAGAAAAGTGACTCCATATTTAAACTTTGATGATGTGCCTTTGGTCTCTGAATTAAAGGAGGTAAGTAAATAGAATATATTCATAAGTACCAACAAATGATAATTGTATGACTACTAGCTACTTCAAATTAACAAACTTATATCTGAATGAAGAAAATACAATGAAGCAATTTTAAGTTTTTTTTAATATCGAAATTCAAAATTAGTTTTTTAATGTGGAATATTTGAATTCTTTTTTGAAGATTCTGAAAGGCTTTGAGTTCCCCTCACCAATGCTTATCCAGGCCTATGGTTGGCCAGGTATACTAAAGTTGAACCATGTGGTGGGAATCTCACCTGTACAAACAGGTAAAACATTTACATACCTGTGTCCTCTGCTTAGTGAGCTCCTCAATCCACAGTCATACCAAGAGCTGGCCATAGGGAATGGGGTATGTAAAGACAGATTGACTCGGTGATCATTGTAGTGTAAATATATTAGCTCTTGATCAAGTTGCAAATATTAATAATGTAGGAAGATAAGGTTTCAAGTTTAACCATAGAAAGCCTTTTAATTGTAGCCTCTAGCATTGATACTAGTGTCCTCATGGAAGAAAGCCCAGGGTGTGTATGACATCACCAGGGGACTCCTGAGGGAACACAGAAGACCCCGCCCACTCATTATTTACGGAGGGGGATGTGAACACAACCAATATGTAAATACCACTAAAGCTATTGTTTATTGTTTTGAAAACTTGCACATGTACATGTATATTTGATCTTCAAGAATTTGTTAAGTTTTATTCTATGAGTTGAGCTTTTCATCTGGACCTTGGAAGGGGGTTTTAAAAAAACTTTAGTTAGATAAAAATCACATTCCCTTGCAACTTATGGATTATTCCTTTTTATAACGTTTTAAATCCAATTTTATCCGCAAAATTTTACTAGTAATTTACAAAATCCTCCTTGGAGGCAAACTTGTAATACATGCGTTTACTAATATTTTTAGAAAAATAAGAGATTATTAAGTATAAACTTGATATTTTTTTTGAATGATTTGCCCAATGATGAAAACCAATTTATGAGACAAACGGCTCAGACTGCGAAGTTCAGACTTGGAAAATACTTGTAGATTTTTTGGGGGAAAGGGGGAATAATTGATAATGTAAAAATATTAGCATGTATCTTCCAAATACCTGACATCCAGTTTTGAAGCCAGTCTGTGATGGTGATTATGAGAGCTGAGGGCAAAACAATAAAAAAGAACACAACAACAAATCAAGAACAGAGTATTTGGGATTAAAACAACTGTGCCATTTTAGATTCCGCTGATGAATGGCTGTGAGATTCTGATTGCGACACCACCATGTTTGATCAGAATGATCAATCGCAGATACACAGACCTTCAAAGACTCTGTCACCTGGTCAGTTGGGACACCATTTATATATATGTCTTACCATTTCTTGTCATAGATAGAAAAATTTGCTTCAACACTTAATATTACTAGATATGTTTGTCATCACGAATTTTTTATTAAACTTTACTCGTTATTCATTATATAAGATGTAATCTTACCTGCAGTAAAAGATTAATAAAACAAATACTAAGTAACATTATGATATTTCTGATAAATTATTGGTTACAAGGCACATTCATGCAATGATATTGGATCTCTCTTTTATTATTATTTCAGGTTGTAGATGATGCTGAAATTGTGCTGAAAGAGTATTCAGAAGAGGTAAAAAGAACACCATGATTTTAAATTCATGTACAATCCGTTTATTATTTTGTTGGTATCAGGCTGTCAGTGAGCACACATTAGGCAAATCAGGTATAAGTAAATGCAGAAGATGCTGTTATGAAAACAAAGTACTTGTAGTTTTTAAATATGTGCCCAATGATGAAAATCACTATATGAGACAAAAAATAGGCGCTAGACTGTGACAAATTGTATGTGTGAAAATATATGAGTAAAATTTTTTATGTAATTTTTTTTAAAAATGCATTTAGGTTTTTCATTTGAAAAAAAACAAATGCCATATATCTTTATACATCAGTTTGAATAGATTTGTGCCTGTCTGTGATGGTGATTATGAGAGCTGAGGGCTTTTAACTAGGAATTTTGATTTAGCTAGATTACACTTAAGTAAATTAACATGTGGTTGGTTTTCATACATAAAGGACATTCACAGCAATTAATACTGCTCTAAAATTGGTGATTAATTGATTATCTTAGTACTCAATTTTCAATTTCTTTATTATGTGTGTTGGACAGCTTCTGTTATCTCGCTACAGTTCGCATTTTATCCTTAGTAAACCATTCAATGATATTTTTCAAAGCTCTTTTGAGTGATGAATTTCATTAATATAAATAAATATGTTCTATTTACAGTCCTAGTTTTATTTACATCATAGAAAATGTAGCAAAAATTGGATTAAGGATAATAAACACTCTCATTAATAATATGCAGACATGCTGTAAATTTTCTGGACTCTTTCACCAATATGTAGGTGCAGAAGATCATGGAGTGGTTTGCTGAGGCCAGAAAGGAAAACATCCACAAGTCTGTGCCCTATCAGGTGGTTGCCATGGGAACACAGTGGACACCCCCGGTTCTTAGCTTTACACAGGCCTACATGCTGGACCCCACCATTGTCATCACCTCTAGGTTTGAAGCAGCCATATATGGAAAAGTCACACAGGTACATGTACATTCATTTCAAGTTGGCATTTGTTAGCTCTTTAATTTGTAGAAATGAAAAATGCTTTTATTATAATGAATTATTATTCCTTATTGTACCTGTTCTTTGTCGTCTGGCAGCAAGTCCATATGTGTCCCAGTGCTCTGAGATCGACCAGACTCCTGGAACTCCTGGATGCCATTTTGAA
This sequence comes from Magallana angulata, assembly GCF_025612915.1. Lineage (NCBI taxonomy): Eukaryota > Metazoa > Mollusca > Bivalvia > Ostreida > Ostreidae > Magallana > Magallana angulata. Next base: position 17,990,247 of record NC_069116.1, on the reverse strand, counting down.
TAAAGGAATGAAGGTCATCATATTCACCACCACAGTCAATGATGTCTGTTTTATAATGGAGGTCAGTTTATTCAGGTGTCACATTATTCATAAAGACTTGTTAGGCCTGACATCTTTATTCTTAATAATTTGCCTAGATCAATGGAACTATCAGATAAACCAATTGCAATTGCTAAAAAATTTTAATTACTTCAAGATTGTTTCCCAATGTGAATTAGTGTGAAAATTGAAGTCTCCTTTGTTTGAGATCTTTGAAAAAATTCAGTTGCTTAACTAAAACCCTGCATGTTGAAATAAATTACAGTTTCACTTTGATATCTCTAATACTGATATCTCGAATACAATGGATATATTGAAGTCATTTGTAAAACCCAATCACTTATTTAAGTATTTTACCTTCGATATCTTGAATACTCGTATATCTCGAAGCTTTTAAACAGTCCCATTTAGTTTGAGATAACTAAGTTTGACTGTATTTAGTTTTTGATATGCTACAGATCTCTCTTAATGATTGAGTTCTGCTTTTCCAGCTGCTGAAGAGCCACTCCCTGTGTTGTAATAAGATACACCACCAGATGGACAGTTACGAGGTGGAGGCGGTCCTCCATGACTGGAGCTCAGGCCTGGAGAAGGACAGTCCCAAACTGCTGGGTATGTAGATCACTGTCTTAAAGTCTCTATCTATGATAACTTCATCCAAAAATTGTACATTATATGTTGTGGGTGCTAAACAATCTACTGATTTGAAAGAAGATTTCATAGAAACTTATATTCCTACTTCCAAATTAAGCTTTACTGGTGCTCAATTGAAGGCTTTTCTATCCATCTTTTGCAATAAAATGATGAGAAATGTGAAGATTCTGAAATTATATTTTTTTGTTACCTGCTTGTTTCAGTTTGCACAGATGAGTGTGTTGATGATATGAAGATAGATGATGCAAATGCAGTGATTCACTTTGACCTACCTTCCGAATCCAAAACAAGATTTGGCAATCGACTGTCATGCATGAGGAAGTATTATGCAAAATATTCAGAATCTGAAGAGGTATTGGCTATTTTTACTTCTTAATAACTGCTTTATTATTTATGAAAGAGTGAAAATAACACAGGAACTATCTTTTGCAAACAATTCCCAGGATGTTTTAATTTGCAATTCAACATCATAATTAAATTTCCACTGTATATCAACACGCAAGTTTCCTATAGACACGAGCATCCCGATATGTTTTATTGATATATGTGTAATTCACTCGAACAATAATTGATATATATTAACCATCATAAATATATGTAGATAGATTAAGTGAATTAAACTATCTGATCAAATGTTGTACAATTTTAAGTGTAAGTTTGCCATAATGATGGTTTCATGAAGTACAGCTTCTTTAAAAATTCGGATCAGAGTTTTTTGTTTAATAAGGAGTAGGAGACTCAAATTTTGATTATTTTGACAAAAAGCCAAGATATTTAAGTTTTATGGAAAAAAACCCTGATTTATATGTTAAATTGATTTTTTCTCCAATACATGTAGCAGGAAGAATGACAACTACATGTTGTTAATTATTAGTAGGAAAAATCTAATCTATAATTTTTACTACTAATTATTTGCTTTCATAGCAGGAAGAGAGGTAACTGCAGTGTAGTTAATTATTTACAATATTGATTATTTGCTCCAATAGCAGGAAGAAGGACAACTTGTAAAGCCCATGTCCTACATTTTAATGACAGAACATAGTACGGGGCAAGCTCGCTCAGTCCGAGACCTCCTGAAGCGACTCAAAACCCCCATACCCAGGGAACTCGCTGCCATGCTGGCCGGCATGAAACAGGTGAGAGAATCCACTAGTACTGAGTCACACAATGCTTCAATTTTTGAAACTGTAATGCTGTTGTTGTAAGGAATCAATGTTGTGATCAGTGCTGTCAATGAGTTTAAAGATTTGTAGAGAACTGATAACCTATTCTTTGTGCAGCAACAAGAAGGGGACAAAGAAAAAGAACTGTGCAGTTATCTTAAAGCATATGGTGTTTGCAGGTTAGGTCACTTGAAATTGTTTATTCTATTTCATTTTATGAATGAAAGTCAGGAATTTGTGTAACTGAAGATTCATTATTCAAGAGTACAATTTGTGTCCTGTTTTCTTGTTATGCAAAATTTGTCCAATGATGAAAACCAATATATGAGACAATGGGCCAGACTGTGATGGTCAGATTTGGGGAATACATGTAACTTTATCTATATCAAAGTTTGGCATTAAAAGGGGGGGGGGGGTTGGTTGTAAAAATTCATAACAAGTATAAATGCAGGTATGCTCCAAGTTTCTGAAATCCAGTTTTAGAGCCAGTTTATGATGGTGATTATGAGAGCTGAGGACAAATTAATATATTCTTATTTCCAATTGCAATCAATTACTTAATATTGTGGCCTACAAATAGGTTATATATGTACATGTACTTGTTGGATGAAGGTATTGAATTGATATAAATGTACCTCTGTATGGTTTTGACAGGTTTCAGAGCAGGTGCCCCCATAGACACATCATCTTACCTGATGTGGACAAACCAGCTAATAGCTTTTTGACATCTGGTGAAGTGAAGGTCAGGTTACATCGAAAAATCATTGTACTTTGTTATATCTTTTATTTATAACAAAAACAAGATTTTATTAATAATAAGTAGTTTGAATGTTGTTTTGATTGTCAATTCAGATATGTGTAGCTAATGTTGTGAATGCGACATGTTACTACGCTCGCGTGTTAGAGCACCGTGCACAAGATGGTACATTGACGGACCTTTCAACAACAACTTTGTCCATTACATTCGAGTTGAAAAACTGGTTCTCTGTGGAAAAAAATTGCATCAGGCTTGGTGAGTTAATAAGCACACATTTTATGGGTCGTGTTCACTGTTAAATGAAATTTGAGAATAAGAAAATTTAAATTTTTCTGTTGATTTAAAAGTTTTCTTTTGCATGCTTTGTTTGTATGTACAGGCAATGTATGTGCTGGAGATGTGTGTGCAATAGTAGAAGATGACAGCTTCTTCAGGTAGTTATACACATGTACAGATTGAATACTCCAATTTTGTGCCCATTAAACGTTGAAAAACAGCTGTAGAGTTCATAAGTGTTTTAAAGCTTAGATAGATAAATCCTTAAATTCCATTGATAATTGCGAGTATGCCTTGAAAATTTTTCAGAGTGCAAATTCAAGACATTAAGTGGAGCAATTCCCCTGGCTCTAACATAATGCAAGCTCAGGTATGTAACATACTTGCATTAAAAAAAAGCTTTTAGAATGATAAGTTGATTGGTAACTAATCTAATAAAATTAAAAGCACTTTTAATCTGAAATCTTTATTGATTTGATTGGCAGGTGTTCTTTGTGGATGAAGGTCGGGTGAAGGATGTCTCCATCATCAAACTCTATGAACTTCCACCACACTTAAAGTCCTACCCTTTCCAGGTTTGTATTAAGGAGATGGACATTGATACAAGTACAGCAAACAAATACAAGAATAAAATTATGAAAAGCAGGTCATTGGTTTAAATAGTAAGTTTTTAACCTAAACATTTTATCTTGAATTCAGACTGTGGAGGTGTACTTGTGCAGGCTAAGACCCATAGACAGGGATGAAAACTGGACCTCCAATGTAAGTGCTTAGTGTGACAAGAGGGCTGCCAGCCTGTGTGGTGTTTGTACTGGTCACTGCGACTTCAGGCTCTGTGTGTTGAATATTGAATGAATCCTTTCTAATTTCAGGCTGATCAGTATGCCCACGAGTTATTGCAAGACAAAGTTTTGTTTGGAAGAATTGTTTTGAGGTATGTTTGCATTTGGTACCAATGTACATGTAGTTGTTCCCCAAGAAATGTTCTCCTCTGGCCCCTCATCAATTAAGTCTTTAATACTCCACAAGGTACAGAGAATAATGTTCCTCCTAACCTATTTTTGCAGTATCGGACACACAGTGTGGCTGGATCCTTTGGTGGAAAGACAGCACTTGAAGGGTTCCCAAACCACCATCAATAAGATGTACATCAGATCGGAGCTCTTACACAATGGATACGCAGTGGATAATGAACAGGTATATACGATCAAACAAAGTACAGGTAGATGAATGATGTGTGATGTTGGCTTAGGCTGAGTCACTTTTGTTCTTCTTCTTTGGTTGTTTTTTCCAGCATGTCCAAAACTTATATGAATTGTGTGAAGGTTTGCTCCCTGTGCCTAACTTGGAAAACACTCAAGAAAAGTGAGTTTTTTGTGTAAAAATGTGGAACATGTAGTTAGGAATGAGCTTCATTTAGATTTTTAGTGTGAATATTATAGTATTGATTAGTACATGTACATGTAGTTGTGTTGATTTAATGTTGTAGTTCAGAGCTGTCAGTAGAAACAGACCTACTGCCAGAGTCGGAGGAATTCCACAAAGTGTGCATCTCAGCATGTGATGACCCTGGACTCATCTTTGTCCAGCGCTGTGTGTTTGTCAAACAGTACGTGTTCCACTGTCCAATTGTCTATATCTTTGTCAGATGCATTGGCATGCAAGTTAGATTTTTTGCACATGTCTTTTCTGAAGTTTATATTTTTCCTTAAAATTATGAAAAGTGTAGAAATTTGATACTTTTTTTGCTGAAAGGCCTAGTCTATCTCTCAATTTGAAGCTGATTTTGAATAATTTACATTCAGAATGGATGCAATGGTTGACACAATCAACGACAGGCTACAGAAAGGGGAGTTCACTCCGATGAAGGCCTCCTGCTGTAAAGTGGGCACCATTTGTTTGGGGAAGTACACACAAGATGACACCTGGTATCGTGTCAAAATCCTGGAGGTAAGAAGCTCTGTAAAGTATTTGCCAGACATTAAGTTTTCACCTAGGTCTAGAAATTGAAATACTGTGTACACTCGTACTCTAACACAGTGCTTTACTGGTAATGTAAACACAGTAATTAATGCTCTTTCACTTGTGTTATATCCTCTCTGCTGTTGTTTTTCAGTGTTTGGAGGGAGGAGAGTACAAAGTGATATTTTGTGACCAGGGAGACACAGAAGTCTTGGCCTTAAACAGACTCAACCCGATTCCTCAGGAGTGTTTTGAGATTCCTATGCTTGCCATTGAGTGTGAATTGGCCCATGTTCAGCCAAGAGGTGGATAACATTCAGTTAATATTTTTTGTCTTTTAAATCTTTATGTCTCTGAAGAAAAAAATTTCAGGATGATATTTTTATTTCAGGCAAAAAATGGGATGAAAAAGTTGGAGATGCAATTTGGGATATGACTCACACTGTAGCAGGAGGGAATAAACATGTGATGGCCAAGGTCACTCTGAATATTAATCAATTTCTGCACATTATACAATACATAATGATTTTGAATTGTATAGAAGTAATTTGAATCTTGTCATCAATGTCAATAAATCAACTTCCCAACATCGGTGTTCATGTTTGATAGACTTGTTGTATTTACAGGTTGTTGGGAAAAAGGACTCAGTTTTTACAGGTGTTCACAGGTACGTGGTGGAATTGTGGGATACCTACACCGCCAACGACATTAATCTGGCCCAGGAGCTGGTTTGGTCAGGGCTTGTGGCACCAAAAGAGGGATCTAATCTCATGGTAAAATCCCATTTCCATTCTCATTAGTTACACCGTGAAATTCATTTTACACTAAAGAGTAACTGCAAAGAAAGTTTCATCATCTATGCTTCATTTGTATTAGTTATTATTAGTCCCCTACCGGTTTCACCGGAGGGGACTATAGCTTTCCTCTGCGTCCGTCAGTCCGTCTGTCTGTCCTTCCGTCTGTCTGTCCGTTCGTCTGTCTGTCTGTCTGTCCGTCCGTCTGTCTGTCCCACTTCAGTTTTCCACTGTTTTTTTCTCTATGGGTTTGACGAATGACATGAAACTTGCTGAGCAGCTTCAAAATGTCAAACTACAGATCAAGTTTACACTTTTGTAGCGTCTGGTTGAAATATTTTCGAGAAAATTAATTTTTTATATTCAAATTTTTTAATGTTCGGGTTCGTTATCGGGCTCGGTGTGTATCAAATAAATTTCTACAAACCGGTAGGGGATGTGTATTGCTTATGCTCAGAATGCTTGTTATTTATTTGTATTATTTAGTTTCTATATAAAATGAAAGTGTCTCCAAAATGAAAGAAATTTCTATTGAATTTGATTTTTGACAAGTTATTTATTTTTCTTTTTGTTTTTCTTTAACCAGGAAATGTTCCCCAAACCTCCTGTCATTGACTTCCAATTGTACAGAAACCCAACTCAAATGATCATGGATCTGTGTGCTTGTTTATACTGGAGGAAGGTAAAGTAAATGAAGCCAATGAAAGAAGTTTTATATAATGGTGTGCCAAGCTTGTGTTTTTATTTCTTGCTCCTTTTAATCAGTCTTGTTTGATGTGCAAAAAAAATGTGCTTACGGTTTGATTTTTAACATGGAGATTCTTTGCTAACACTATAGGACCAAAAACGCAGAACTCGTCCAGCTCGGGAAATACTTGACATTGTTGAAAAAGCTGTTAAAAGGTAAATTAAATACAAGGTCTGACAATTTTTAGGCCCCAGAGAACAACAACTTTGAGAATCTGATTTGAATACGTGTTTCTGATTGATTAAAACTGTCCTCTTTCCTAACCCCAGGGCAGGGTGCTATTTTAGGCTATTCTGACCTCCATAAAAAGAAGAATTTGGTATAGATATATAGCAAAGAAACTTATACAGATTTTTTACTTATTTGAATAAAATTTTACTGCTAGAAAGATCACATTGAATCTTTGATGGGTGCAATCTAATTAAAATTAGACGTTCTGAATCCGCTACCGCTTCTCAAACGGGAGCGGATTCAGAACATCTAATTTTAATTAGAGTGTGATTGGTGTATATGAAGGTAATTTGTTCCTTTACAATGTACCTATACTACAGTAAATAAAGACTTCATGTGTAGTTTGTTATTACAATTAACAGTCAGAATCAAATGCTATAGCTAAGTTCAAGATCATATTAAATACATGTAGCTTGATTATCATACCATTTGTTTAGTTAAAATGTTCAAATGTGTTTTTTAAAGAATTGCATGGCTCCCTTACTCTTAACATATATTTTTGACACCTTTATTATAGTAGTCCATTGGACCTGGTGGGCTACCGAGGACTTGCTGCAATAATTAAGCTGATTGGTCGATTGTCAGATGACAATGCCCACAAATGTCTTCTGAGGAGTCTACTGGTGGCTGCTGAAGCCAGTGACAGGTAGGGACTGTTTTCACAACTCAGTAACATTATATCAATAACTAATCTATATTTGTTGTGCTTATAAAAGCTCTTCATTATGAGTCAAGGATTTTTTCTAAAATTTGTATAAATATTATATACTTGTGTATACATTAAGAAGTTTTGTTCTTGATAGGACACATGTAGTTTCACAAGTTCAAGTATAGTTTTCCATTCTTCTCTGTAGACTACGGTATATCCGTTGTGTTTTTTTCCACATGTCACAAAATTTGGAAAATGCTGAGAATATGTTACTTTTGTATTTGTGCGAGTCATTTTTGGTGATTTAAAAAGTTTCTTATACAAATTATTTAATTTTTTGCATATAGAATATTTTGAGATGTAAAACTGATTGCAAAATAATCAATATTTAGACCATCAAGAAAATTACTGGATATACAGTATTGGTAGATGGTTTCTTTTTAATTGTTTCATTTATTGTAAGGATTTTTATTTTCTCTGTAGACTCGCGGAAGAAATTGTGAACCAAGATGGTGACCACAGTGTCATTCAGTGCTTAGATCAAGTAAGACTTATTTTTCAGTCCTCTCAAATTGATGCATGTTTTTTTTCTTCATTTAACCAAAATGGTCTCTATTTTGATGGTATGCATACCCTTTAAGGAGTATATGAACAATGCATATTTTGAAAGATATTACTGAAAATGTATTGAGGTTAATTGATTGTTTGCTTCTTTTTTAAGAGTACTTAACTGTATATTTGATTCATACATGTATTTCTACTTTTATAGTTTGGGAACGGTTTTCTAACATTTTTATTAATCCATAAATTTTTAAAGTTATTCATTACCCATTTTATACTTTAAAGAAAATTATTTATAAGCACATGTACTTAACATTAGTCATACATTTGATAAATCAGTACATGTTTGGATCTTTTTACCAACAATTAAGGGACAGCCAGTCTAAATTGTCCTTGCATGTATAAATACATGTATAATATGAACTATGATTTCTGATGTATTCTGTTGTTGACAGAGAAGCCAGCCAGAGATCCAGTGTCAGGCAGTGGATGCTATATATAAACTGATCAGCTGTAACAACAGGTAATTAGTCTTACCACTGGCATTCAGGCCAAGCATTCCATTTTAGGCGAGATACTCACAATTTTTAGCAGTTGAAAAGGCAAACCTTGATATCTTGTGGATTTCTGACAGACGAATACTACGTGTGTAGCTCAATCAGATTTTGTGATTTATTCAATCAACATACCGTTTTTTTTGCAGTTTATAAGTACTGTGATAAGCATGATCAATAGCAAACACCTCTCGGAGTAAAATGTTATAATTGCGTATCTCAATGACGAAAGTTTAGGGTTCCTTCTGTATTTAATAATTATGATATCACACAAGTAGATGAGATATTATTTTTAATCTAACATTTTGTCAAAAGAACATTAGCAATATTAATATTAAGATTTTTTTTTAGATATATTAAATTCTAACTCTTACTGTATCAAAATCAAAAAATTACCTTGAAATAAGCATATGTTCTGATTTTTATAGATCCAAAGTATGTACAATGATGCATTTAGAAATAGAATATACAGGAGATTACAGTGTTTTGTTGTAAAAAAAAAAAAATTTCTTAAAATAATATATAATTTTTAATGGTTCAATAGAAGAACAGCTGACTAATTGGATTCCTGTTTTAGGTTTGTGAAGGCGTTCAGTGACGCCTCAGTCCTTGAAGTTCTGTGTGAGATCCTAGAGGTGGCCGACGAACGAGAGGTCTGTTGTCTTCTCTTGAATCTACAGTATAAATGTTTTCATGAAAACATTCCTTGTATAGTGTAATTGTGTACTTACTTTAAACTTGAAAGCAAGTTAGTGATAAGATGTTCAGACTGATCATTATTCATTATTTTGAGATGGAGAGAGAACAACTATTAAGTTGTGATGCATTAACATGTGATGTTTTTTTCTTCTTCACAGACACTGTATGGAACAGGGAGAGCACTGAATATCATCTGTAAAAAATCCAAAAGGTATGTGATCCTGTATGGGAATTGATTAAATCAGTTGGTTATAAGTGTGGTGCACTAGATAGTCAAACAAATTGCTTTACCGATTCCTCTATCTGTTTGCAGTATCTTTGTTTTGCTGTTTAGGTTAAGCTATTGGTACTCCAGTGAAGATGCATTGTAGCTTATATTACAGCGAATTACAGAATACCAGTAGAGTTTTCAATAGCTTGCTAGATTGATCAATAGGGTATTCAATTTGGTCAGCAAGGTATCACATTAGGTTTAAATCTAGGTCATTGATTACTCAGGTATGACAGCAATAGAGTGAGTTAATCTGGTTAACATTTGCACGTTTTGGGCCTTTTTGTTTCTCTCTGTTATCCTACATTACTGCTATAAAAGTCTGAACTAATTAAGCAGTAAGCACAAAAAAAAATATTGGACCTAGTGCTGTAAGATGCACCAGAAATCAGGGAACCAAAATGTTTAATGATTTTTTGCAGTGAAAAATACCTCCTTTTTAAGTTATGCTTGTCTCTTTTGTTTGTTTCTTCAGAACTGCCTTTTGAATTACATTTTTTGAAAAACAAAATTCAAATTACTCCGAGCAGAATTGATTCTCTATAGAGTCCAGTGCTGTCCAGGTGAACTTTCTTTTTAAAAGTCTATGAATAGAATAGCTAACAATAGGAGGGAGTGTTCTAGAGGTTTTCTTTGTGTAAAATGAATGGGTTGAGTGCAAAATAAGCATCTACACTTGAGTAACCACAGGACCAAGATTTAAACCTGATGTGATACCTTGCTGACCAAATTGAATACCCTATTGAGCAATCCAACAAGCTATTGAAAACTCTACCGGTATTCTGTAATTCGCTGTAAACTGGAATCATAACTGTCGCTCATTTTCAATTTTAAATAAGATTCTCACTACATATTGTAATGCACTTAAAATGCTTTCTGTGCATGAAATGGATTTTTGTTTCAGACACATAGTTTAGATGATAATTTTTTGGACCTTATGAAGTTAGAGAGGTCTGACATTTGCCATAAAATGTACTTGTTTTAAAAGTTATCTTTACAGAAATTAAAAGTGTTGTACTTTTTCATAAAAAGAATATAATAGGTTTTTAGTATAAAATTCAGTTTAAAAAAAAAATTGATACAATTGGTAGATTACATCATTATATTTAGCATTTTGACTGTAGATGCCTTTACTACTCTGACTTTTATTGTGCATGATGAATGAAGAACACTGTAGGTGCATGCATCTAAATGTTGGGTTTGGAGTCATAGTAATACTTAGATGAGTTTACTTTTGGTCTTGATGGTTATTGATATTTTAGCCATAATTATTCTTTTTTTTTTCATCACATATTTTGAGCAACATAAAGTCTTCTGTGCAAAGCTCTCCCCACTCATTGATGTGAATGTTGAAGCTGGGTATTATCTATGAAAAAGTTTCCAATTCTTTAATTTGTGAGAGTTTTTAGGTATCAAAGTAATATAGTGGACACTGGACTCGCTTCTCATTGGGTATGGTGGTTGCCATCTTGGACCTGTGGCTTCTCTTTGGGTACTATGGCTTCCTCCCACATCAATGACCCCTTTGCGTTAACATCCATGCCAACAAGAGATATTGATATAAGTTTTAGAAATAGTTTATCAATCGTTGTAAAAATAAAATCAAGTTCAGATTTTACCATATTTATGGCACAGTTCAAATCCTGGATGACTACTTGGAAATAACATACTAACCTTCTCTTGAATATAATGGAGTGTTTACCCATGATATTGAAGATGAAGCAAGTTAAACATGAAAAAGCATGAAATAGCTTGAAATGAATTTACATAAATGTTTTTGATGCATGGTTTTTGCATGAAATATACACATGCCTTTATATTTAAAATGCCACAATAAAGATGAAAACATACTTGGGTCGAAAGATTTTGTTATTTAGGGGAGTGATGTGGCAAGTACATGTAGGACTGCTCTTTTTGCATTTACATGAGTGGAAAATTTCCTAACAAAATTGAATTGAAAAGTCCAGAATTGCTTACCATTTTACACAAAATTATGTTTGAGTATTTCTGAAACTTAGAGAAGTCAAAGTAGTATACAGGGTTGTCTCTAAAAATTGAAGTAGAAGGAGGAAATGAAAAAGTAGCAGGGGGTCTGGGGGTCTTGCTTATAGCTACATTGTGTTTGAAATGCAATAATTGTCGGGTAATTAAGGCATTATAGGCGGGGGACTTCCCCGCCTCCCGGGTCTTAGAGACAACCCTGAGTATATGTTGGTGGGGTGTGGACCATGTGTTTGGGAAATGTATGTAAACCTATGCACCCAAAATTGGAGTACCTATGCACCTGCCTAAATTATTGCTTAAAGATATTCATCTGTGACAGCAGTGCTTTGTCATTTATTAACAATAATAATTTTAAAAATATATGCACTAAAGCTTTCCAAGCCTGACATATTTATGAGTGGTTTAGGTTATCAAAACAGATGTTTGTTAATCAAATCCATATTAAAAAAACAAGAAAATTCCCAGTCAGTTGTAAAAAAATTAATTGATTGTCATCAAAATGTTTTCTTGTGTCAGTTTAAATGGATGCTAAACTTCACCCTAGCTTTACCAATGATGATTCGATAGAGTCATTCCAAGAACATTTTGATAACCCCTCTAATATATTGATATTCATGATTAATTTGTATTTTGATTTGTGTTGTTGTGTCTCTTTTGCATATTCATCTTTTAATTAACCCATTTAAGGTTCTCCAATCCTCAGCCTCAAAGTATTTTTTTTTCATCACAAAAATTTTATCCTTCAAACTTTATAAATGAAATAAAATAAAAAGAATTTAGTTATAGTATCCATGCATTTTACGAAGTTATTGCAATTTTGGCTACAGTGGATATAATGGAATAAATATACAAGCTTTGATCAATCTTTTAAAAGAGGATTGTACCGTTGCATCGATGGCTGAAACTCCTGTACTTTGTGTAGTTGGTCTCTGCGGAGCCACTAAGCCAAGCAGGTCGTTGAAAAGCTGATATTTACACTACAAGACTAATTAAAATTTGTCTATATAAAAGGCAGATTTATGGTACATTTGGAAATGTTCCGATTAGTATAATTTAGATTTATTGAACATAGCTGAGGATCATTGATTGTTAAGAAACTACTGCGTAACAACAAATTTTATTCCAGTTTTGTTTGTGTAGGTAGAAATGGACCAGACTTAGAGATATGTAATTGTGTGACTATTTGATACATATCAAAATACTATGAACTTTTAAACTTGCTGGTCAATTTTATACTTTCATTTTTTGAGTATTTTCTGAAACAAAATACGGAAATGAAGTCATTTTATGAAATTTTTACAATGCTAACAAATTTCAACATTGCATGCTATTAGCTGACAGGGAATAAGAGTCCAAATTCCCAAGACAGTCCTCATCTGTACAAGATAATAATACTGTACAATTCAGGACAAGGCATTGTGAAGTTGATTGTGTTTACACAGTAAATTGATACATGCCCTACCCTCGGCCTGCTTTGGGTTGGTTACCAGGCACTGCAGTAGCTACCTGCACTCATTTCCGGCTCTAACAGATCATTGCAAATTTCCGAAACTTCATTTTCTCATCATAGCTCATCGCTTCCTCATCATTTCCTTCTCTCTTCTTTTGATAAAGGATTGTTTTTTTTTACAAATTTGTTTAGTATGTGCCGATACCGGAAAAACCACGTCCGTCTTCCGGGACAACAAGATTCAGTCATCAATGTTATAACACAATCACGTTCACAACTACCTGTCTCTACCAAGAAGTGGTAAGTGTGAACGCTGACGGGGCCGGCTTCACTCTCTCTGTAGTCTCTCTGTAGTCTCTCTGTCACTAATGTAGATAATAGTCAGACTCTGAACAAGCTCGGGCTTTAATGATGCTACAGCTACCCACAGCCCCTCTTATACAGCTTTGTAAATGAAACACATATTGTAAAACTTGACTGGTTAGAGTGGTCTTGCATGATGATTAGCACAACGGTAGAGCCATATAGCAATGGTCATTCTTGCTTGCTCCTGCATTTTTAGTAGGGTAGAACATTCCTAGAGTCCTTTTTTTTTCAGAATGTATTCTTCAGTGTTTACATATTTTTGTTTTATTTATTTGTTTGCAGTGCTTCTGATATTGTGTACCACTTCAAAGTCTGTCATTTAATTGCGGCATCACTGGAACGCACCACCGACCTCGAGGCTTGCCGAGCTCTCCTGGAGTTTCTTGTGACACTAGTGGATAAAAATGGGTAGGATTTACAGAAAAATAATATTATGTACATAAAGGTCTCTTTGATTGCTGTATCTGCACCAATATGCTTAAAAGTGTCTAGCTAACAGAGGATAGAAAGAGCTTATGCTTAAAAAAGATATACCGTATTTTTCCGACAATTAGTATTTTTTTTCTTTTAAGCAGAGCACCCGACTTATCGTCTTGATCGACTTGTCTAAGGCTTGAGGTCAGAAAAATGTTAAAAATAGTATTAAAAATCTTGGTTTTAATCATCTTGAGTTGGCTGTGTGCTTGAAAATTATGTTGTTGAATTCATTGTTCATCTTTAATAATTATCATTTTCACCCATCTGTTAACACTAGAATACATAATAATAACAGTTATTAAAAAATGCTGTCAAATGCTGTTTTGCACATCACACGATATCTGGAATTGTTTACAATGCAGGCAACTTTGTATATGTTGCCGGTGTCATATAATATTTTGAACCCCGCGATATATTGAACCCGGGTTCAAAATATCGCTGTGATATATTGAACCCCCCCATAAAATATTGAACCCAGGTTCAATATTTTATGGCCGCGATATTTTGAACCCCCCTCTATTTTTCATTGGTATTGGAGAGGGGGTTCAAAATATTATGGCTGCGATATATTGAACCCCCTACCTTTTTCCAATTCCCATTGGATAGGGGGTTCAAAATATTATGGCCGCGATATTTTGAACCCCCCTTTTTTTTTCATTGCTATTGGAGAGGGGGTTCAAAATATTATGGCCGCGATATTTTGAACCCCCCTCTATTTTTCCAATTCCCATTGGAGAGGGGGTTCAAAATATTATGGCCGCGATATTTCGAACCCCCCTCTATTTTTCATTGCTATTGTAGAGGGGGTTCAAAATATTATGGCTGAGATATATTGAACCCCCTACCTTTTTCAAATTCCCATTGGATAGGGGGTTCAAAATATTATGGCCGCGATATTTTGAACCCCCCTCTATTTTTCATTGCTATTGGAGAGGGGGTTCAAAATATTATGGCCACAATATTTTGAACCCCCTCTATTTTTCCAATTCCCATTGGAGAGGGGGTTCAAAATATTATGGCCATGATATTTCGAACCCCCCTCTATTTTTCATTGCTATTGGAGAGGGGGTTCAAAATATTATGGCCACAATATTTTGAACCCCCTCTATTTTTCCAATTCCCATTGGAGAGGGGGTTCAAAATATTATGGCAGCGATATTTTGAACCCCCCTCTATTTTTCATTGCTTTTGGAGAGGGGGTTCAAAATATGATGGCTGCGATATATTGAACCCCCTACCTATTTTCAATTCCCATTGGAGAGGGGGTTCAAAATATTATGGCTGCGATATATTGAACCCCCTACCTATTTCCAATTGCCTTTGGGGAGGGGTTCAAAATATTATGGCTGCGATATTTTGAACCCCCCTCTATTTTTCATTGCTTTTGGAGAGGGGTTCAAAATATTATGGCCGTGATATTTTGAATTCCCTCTATTTTTCATTGATTTTGGAGAGGGGGTTCAAAATGTAATGGCTGCAATATACATGTATTGAACCCCCTACCTATTTCCAATTCCCATATATATCGCAGCCATGATATTTTGAACCCCCTCTCCAAAGGGAATATTTGAACCCCTTCTCCAATAGCAATGAAAAATTAAGGGGGGTTCAAATTATCGCGGCCATAATATTTTGGACCCCCTCTCCAATAGCAATAAAAAATGGAGAGGGGTTCAAAATATCGCAGCCATAATTTATATTTTGAACCCCCTCTCCAAAGGGAATTGGAAATAGGCAGGGGGTTCAATATATTGCAGCCATAATATTTTGAACCCCCTCTCCAATGGAAATTGGAAATAGGTAGGGGGTTCAATATATCGCAGCCATAATATTTTGAACCCCCTCTACAAAGGGAATTGGAAACAATAATATTTTGAACCCCCTCTCCAATAGCAAAAAAAAATGGAGGGGGGTTCAAAATATCGCAGTCATTATATTTTGAACCCCCTCTCCGAAGGAAATTGGAAATAGGTAGGGGGTTCAATATATCGCAGCCATAATATTTTGAACCCCCTCTCCAATAGGAATTGGAAACAGTAGGGGGTTCAATATATCACAGCCATAATATTTTGAACCCCCTCTCCAAAGGAAATTGGAAACAGTAGGGGGTTCAATATATCGCAGCCATAATATTTAGAACCCCCTCTCCAAAGGAAATTGGAAACAGTAGGGGGTTCAATTTTCGCAGCCATAATATTTTGAACCCCCTCTCCAATGGCAATAAAAAATGGAGAGGGGTTCAAAATATCGCAGCCATAATATTTTGAACCCCCTCTCCAATGGAAATAGGTAGGGGGTTCAATATATCGCAGCCATAATATTTTGAACCCCCTCTCCAAAGGAAATTGGAAACAGTAGGGGGTTCAATATATCGCAGCCATAATATTTTGAACCCCCTCTACAAAGGGAATTGGAAACAATAATATTTTGAACCCCCTCTCCAATAGCAAAAAAAAATGGAGGGGGGTTCAAAATATCGCAGTCATTGTATTTTGAACCCCCTCTCCGAAGGAAATTGGAAATAGGTAGGGGGTTCAATATATCGCAGCCATAATATTTTGAACCCCCTCTCCAATAGGAATTGGAAACAGTAGGGGGTTCAATATATCACAGCCATAATATTTTGAACCCCCTCTCCAAAGGAAATTGGAAACAGTAGGGGGTTCAATATATCGCAGCCATAATATTTTGAACCCCCTCTCCAAAGGAAATTGGAAACAGTAGGGGGTTCAATTTTCGCAGCCATAATATTTTGAACCCCCTCTCCAATGGCAATAAAAAATGGAGAGGGGTTCAAAATATCGCAGCCATAATATTTTGAACCCCCTCTCCAATGGAAATAGGTAGGGGGTTCAATATATCGCAGCCATAATATTTTGAACCCCCTCTCCAAAGGAAATTGGAAACAGTAGGGGGTTCAATATATCGCAGCCATAATATTTTGAACCCCCTCTCCAATAGCAATAAAAAATGGAGGGGGGTTCAAAATATCGCAGCCATAATATTTTGAACCCCCTCCCCAAAGGGAATTGGAAATAGGTAGGGGGTTCAATATATCGCAGCCATAATATTTTGAACCCCCTCTCCAATGGGAATTGGAAAAAGGGAGGGGGTTCAATATATCGCGGCCATAATATTTTGAACCCCCTCTCCAAGAGCAATGAAAATTCGAGAGGGTTTCAAAATATCACGACCATAATATTTTGAACCCGGGGTTCAATTTTTTATGGGGGGGTTCAATATATCGCAGTGATATTTTGAACCCGGGTTCATAATATCGCATAATATATTGAACCCGGGTTCAATATTTCGCGGTATCAAAATATTATATGACACCGGTATTTGAAAATATGATGCATAAGTACAAGGTGTAATTGTTTAATTTTTAATCATTAATAATAATTGGTAGCAATATCGGGGACATCATGGCATCATTCACTAATAATGTTACTGCAGTTTTACACGCCATTTTGAAGTGATAAGATCGACGTATCATCTGAATCGACTTTAAGTAGGATTTTGTTAAAATTTTTGCTAAAAATGAGCAATTTGACTAGTCGTCTGCATCGACATTCGTCGGGAAAATACGGTATGTACTTTGGAGAAGAGAAACTGTAATATAATGGTACATTTAATTAATGACTCTAATAGAAGATGTCAACTAAACTTTTATAGGTCAAATTGGCCAAACTCTTAGGACAATAAAACAGTTGCTTTAAAATTCACTTATGACTCATTTTAACACCACAGGTCTTTAAAATCTGTGCAGTAAAGTAGTACATATAATGGCAAATCTTGTCTGATACTGAAACATTCATATTCTACCTGTCAATGAATATAAATACATGTTTCAATTCTTAACATGTAAAATATTTTACTTCACAATTAGGATGTGATGTGATACAGAAAATGTTTTCAATGCTAAACTGATTATGATGGAGAAACAATCTTTTTAGTGACATAGGAAATGATATCTATGAAATTGTGAACATTATTGTATTTGAAAATTATGTTTATTAAAAGGTCTTGAGTTAGATTAAATGACCCTTCAGATTGTTTATTAACGATGCATGTATGTTAACACTTCAGTATACCTAAAACACATTTTTTTCTTCCTAAAGAAAACAAGAACCACTTCACAATGAAAAACTTGCCAAAGTTGTTGTTTCCAAGATGGATTCGTTCTTCAAAGATGATGTGGTGAGTTCACAGTGTACTCTAATATGACCATAGTTACAAAATAACTCAAGAGAAATCTTTTTCTGGAACAAAATTTATTTGGCACGTTGTGTTGTATAAATCACAGTGTTTAAAGTTTTATATTTCTAATCACTATATTAACATGGTGGATCATTGAGTAAAGGTCTTTAGATTTTTGCTCTCATAGTAAGTTCTATGTCCCATGGATTTTTTGTTCAGAAAGTTAAGCACAATTTTACATTAGCACAGCCTTATGCATTTTCAAGCAAGTGTCAAACAACTCCATATCACAGTTAATGGCCTGTAATGCTTGGGTTCCTGCGATTATTCACTGACTTCTGTACATCTGACAGAAGTTCTCAGTCTCTGGTTGGGCCATTCTATCAATGACCAGTCTTCTGGTAGGGGACTCTGGGAGAACGGTCACTGCCTCCCCAGGGGAAGTCTGGAGGATCAGGTTAGACAACTCCAGAACCCTGGACCAGACCTTCCTCCTGTAACACTTGACCATGTACTGGTATCCCTCAATCACTGAGAGTCGCAGTAGGTATTGGCGCTGGAATTCATTCTGCCCAGTCACTGAGGCCTGGAACAATCTCTGGTCAAGTTCCTTTTGAATGCTTTCTGAATTAAACAGAAAAAGGTTGCCATATGAATTCTGTGTCCTCAACCAGAATAACCTACAGGTCACTAATAAAAGTCATGCAACCTATTTCAGCTTGAAGTTATATCCACTTCATTTTACCAGGGTTTACATAGAAAATACAATAATTAAAGTTAAAAGTATTGGTTCTGATAGCTTCAGTTTTCATACAAGGGAATTGGTTGACAATTCATCAAATAATTTTTTGGAAAAACTTATCCTTTTTGTGTAACATACATTCCAAATTTACAAGTCTTGATTTAAAAAAAAATTCATCTAATTCTTAAATATGCTTTGTCCTTGCCTTTGATTCAGGACAATTTGCTTCAATTATAAAACCTCCTTACAAAATCTTTATACTCTCAAAGAGAGATATGTTGATATCGAATTATACAGACTTTTCAACAGGTTTTGCTTTATACAAATAGTTCTTTAAGAAAGCCACAAAGTTCCTTATATTATTTACAAAGATCTAATTAATTTTCCCTGACTTTTAAGCCTACCATGAAATTAAGTTCTGTATTCTTTAAAAAATACACGTATAAGACTTTTCCTACCTAAATGTTGAATTTTGCTGATTGCCTCATCATGGATACACAGCAAGGCCTTCAGTTGTTTGGCATTCTCCATTGTGTCCATGTGTGTGTGGGAGAGTTCCAGTTTGTCTGAGGGTAGGGTAGTGTGTTCACCTCAGGGTTGGGACCAAGACTGAGCCATCCTGAAGTGTGTTCCATTATAAGTAGTCCTGAACCCGGCTTCACTCACTTCCAAGCACTGCTTAAGAGTTAAAATACTGCACTGATAGAGATCAAATCCAAGGGACTTAATTTAAATTCAGGGTAAAGGGGGAGTAATAAATGGAGTTATTTATTCCATGTGAAGGACCCATATGAAGATATAACAAAAGAAGAAATCAGAATTGTTTTTGGGATTTGTATAAAAGCACTCAAAATAAATAGCAATTTTGATAGGCTTTGTATAGGGGCTATTTACCTCCTGAAGTTAATTACTGCAATTATCACCACATTGAGTTTCTTAGAATAGGGGTCATTTGTGTGGGATTTACAGGTAAGATGTTTGTTCACCTGTTGAGTGCTGTAATCACACAGTCGGGGATCAACAGGTAAACAAAGGGCCAGGTTAACAGGTGAAGCAACATTCATTGTCTTGGGGGAGTGCTAGGCTTTGTTTTGAGCGTGGAGACAACTGTGTATTGTTTGTCTGCCCCATTTCCAGCTCTGTTCAATTATCAATTAGGGCTGTTGCAGGTATTCAAGGGGCTCTGAAAGTGCAATAAATTAATTTTCACACTATGGTTAGAAATAAAAATTAAGAATATTCAGACCAAATGACAGTAATTGAATTTCTTGACATCTGACTATTATTTTTTGGCTGCATGCATTTGATTTCTGAAATAATTGAATTTATTTATATTGATTTCAATTAAATATTTGATGTAATGAAAGTTCTAGTAACCTTAAAAGTATGAAATTATACTGGCATGCAACCATGCATGTTCTAGCTGAGTACCATTTTTACCTATGCAGTTTAAAACACATAAAATTATATACAAGAAATGATGTAACAATGCACTGGCGAGAAGTAGTCGCAAAACAGTATCATAATTATATTAAAAAAAAAGTTGAACTAGCTTAGGATATAGAGTTGAGGTTGATTGTGATACTTACTGGTAAAGATCATGGAAGGTGGTTTTTCCAGGGCACTAATTTACTTACATTTAACCAGTTCTCCCTAACTTTACATATTTAGGAGTGTTAATTGAATTTTTTTTTATACCACTGCATCAAATTGTGGTGTTTTTCTTACTTAATTGGTGGACTTTTTTTTAGTGCATTGCAAGTGGAGTGCGATACTGTGAAAATTTATGCAAGGAGAACCGAAAGAAGAAGACATTTCTGCTGGAACAAGGAGTTGTGGTTATTCTGAAAAGGTAGGTTATATTTCTTAACCCCCTCCCCCTTCAACACCTCAACCCAATTCAAGGTTTATTTTTAATCCTCAAAGGACATTGTATCAAACTTAAGGATTTATTGCAACAATTTTTAAATGTCAAAAAAGTTATTTAATTCATCAAATAATTGACAAACATGTTCATGATTTACACCAAAGTCTTGAAGCACAATGACATATACATAAAAAAACTGTATTTGTATGGTTTTATTGTTGGATGATTGAAAATGAACATGACATTTTGTGTGTTAGGGCCATCAAGCAAGAGAGGTTGAGTGTGGAGACGTGCAGGAGATGTGAGTGGCTGATGAACCACCTGGTGGTGCAGGTCCCCATCTCCAGGGCCCTCAACAACCAGCCCATCCACCCACGCAGGGCAGGGGCCCCGCACCAAAGGTAGGTCACCACCACTAGACTGGGAGGGGGATTATTGGTGAAGTCACTATCACTAGACTGGGAGGGGGGTTATTGGTGAAGTCACTTTAACTAGACTGGGAGGGGGTGATAGTGAAACCTGTACCTGCTTACAAAATCTAACATTGTAATATCATCGATATCGGTGCACAGTAACACATGCATACAGGAAAGGGTTTTCATTATAGAAGAAGTAGTTGTCATTATTTGTGAATTATGGTTGATGAGAAACACTGATAAAAAGAAAGGGTCTTCATTTTATAAAATGGGTTTAAAAAAGTCTGGCATTCTTCTTCTTGTTCAACTCATTTGACAAAGATAGATGTTTGTTGACCATTTCATAGGTTGGTTCCAAACATAAATTGGATCCAGAACAAACGCAATGTCATCCTGGAGATTCAAGTACCGCGAGCAAGAGACGCTCCTGTAAAACTCACTCCTAACAGTTTCATGTTCAGGTGAGGAAGATATGAGGATGTCAATTGATTTTACAGCTATTACAAAAATATTGAATGTCTTATTTATAATGATTTCTTTCTGCATTTCTTTGAATTTATTTGTATATGTTTTATAGAACTGTTGTGGAAGATACTTTATACGAGGCAATGTATGAACTATACAGTAAAATTGTCCCAAGTGGTTGTTATGTGTCGGTTAATCGGTCAGAGGTTCAAGTCAAGCTGAAGAAAGAGGAGCCAGGGACTTGGCCACGCCTCCTCAAAGAGAAGACAAAGGTACGTGTACATGTACTGGCATTCTGTTTATTATATGAATCAATGTATGCATTTTTGAATCAGAATGTCATTTAATTAAGAAATGAAATTTTACATGGCCTGCATTGGTCACAAGTTTCAGTATAAAGGAAATGTCAAAGCATATATATACCCCCTGCTCCGAAGGATACTGTTTTACCCTTGTGTGTCTGTCTGTCTGTCCGTCCGTAACAAAAATTTCTGTCACATTTTTCTCAGCAACTGTTTATTGCAGATGCTTGAAATTTTAAAACACTATTTGTTTAGGCATGTCATATCGTGGTATATATTTTTGTACCAATTGGATGTCAACTTCATATTAAATGACTACTTTATTTATTTATAGCCTAAATTTATAAACAAATTTCCGTGGAAGATTTCTCAGCATTTTTAGCCTAAATTTTCAAACAAATTTCCATAGAAGATTTCTCAGCAACTATTTATTGCAGATGCTTGAAATTTTAACACACTATTTGTTAAGGCATGCCATATTGTGGGATATATTTTTGTACCAAATCGGATGCCAACTTACTGTTAAATGTCGAATTTGCTTATTTTGATATTCACATCGGAGCAGGGGTATCACTAGTGAGCATCGGCTCACAGATATCTTGTTTTTTTAGGCCAAATGATCTTAATGTATCAATGACATCCAAATAAGTTTTTTTTTGAGAAAGAGCAGATTATCTAACCCCCAATTTTTAAATTTTTATATGTATATAAATAGTACTGTATTTAATTGTAGTTGAGTAGTACATGCATTTTACATATATACATGTAGTCAGTATATTTTCACACAATTTCAGTTTCTTACCGTTGCACTTAATTCATTTGGATGTTTTTCTGTTGTTTTAGTTTCCCAATATCAGAATAAACTATGACAAGTTTGCTGGCAGCTCATCAGAGGAAGATGTCTCAGATGAAGACAATCCATTTGTTCTAAAGAAAAGTAAGGGCAGACCGCAGTGTAACGTTAAATAACAAGAATAAAGAAACATAATTTATTTTCACCTTGATATAATCTTTGCTTTTTTCATGACCACTTTCACATCACAAAAATACAATATGCAAACTTTATATCTAGCATTATTTGCCAGTAGAATCTTTTTAAATAGCAAAAATGACTGACACTTATAAAGAAAGTCAGACATTTACCCCATTTTCTCAAATTTTGTGACAATAGTTTTTGTTAATATATTAGTATTTTATAACCTTTGGAAATTTGGTTCAACTTGGTTAAATCACATTTTCACATAAACAGAAAAAATAAAGAAATTCCCTAAAGACATGAAGAAGCCTAAAGGGGCAGCTGTAGACGTTAAATACCAAGAGAGTGAAGAAGATAGTGAAGAGGAGGAAGATAGTGAAGAGGCAGCGATGGGCTTCAGGACATCACTAGTGGATGACTATGACCCTTATGATGTGTTTGGAATGATGTCATGATGTTAGCTGTGATCGACTTATCGTGCCAGTATTTTAGAGATGCAGTAAGCAAAATTAAAGGCTTCCACATGTTTATCAGTGTAAAGGGTAAAGATTTTGGCAGATTTCTTGGTCTGCTCATACTAATGTGTTCAATTTAGAAGACTAATTAGATTGTCAATTACATGCTCATTGTTGAACTTTCACAATTGTCCATTAATATATAGTTTGGTCTTTTTCCATTGATATATAGTGCTTACATGCATCACATCATCAATACTTGTTAACCATTGTTATAGGACAAACAGCATACCACGAAACGCAGGGAAATTGATATCAGTAACAGCTGATAAACAAACAGAACAGAATTTATAAGCATTATGTGGTTAAAAACTCTTATTTGTTATTTAAAATACTTTATTGTTTCAAGTTTTCTGACAATCTTTTGGCCAAGTAGCCTTTTTGTATTGAATACGTAAATCATGAAGAATGATCTGATTTTTAAAGATAGTTTTCAGGTTACCTGAGTCACTCAGGTGACCTATTGCTATGCCTTTTTGTCTGTTGGTTGTCGTTCATCTGTCGCAAACTTATGAGTATTTTAGGTTATTCTCATAAAATACGAGGCCAGTCTTAACCAAGTTTGGTGAAGGATCTGTAGATGAGGGGGAAACAAAAATTGAAAAATTAATGATTCTTAACATCATGGCCATAAATAATGGGAAGAACTGGGAAAATTGATTCAGATTTTCAAAATTCTCTTCTTTATTTCTTGGCATATAGCAGACTAAATAAGATGTTGAGTTAGTAAAAATCTGTACAAATCTTGTAAAATGCATGGCCCAAGGGGCAGGGGTTTGGTGGGGCCACAATGCGGGGTCAAATTTTTGCCTAGGAATATTTTGAGAAAATTTTAAAAAATTTTCTCAAAAACCATTTGCCCAAAAAGCTTAAACTTGTTTGTAAGCATTATCAGGTAGTGTAGATTCAAGTTTGTTCAAATCATGACCCCCGTTGTATGATGGGGCCACATATGGGGTGGGGGCGGGGGTAAATTTTTGATATAGAGAAAAATCTTCTGGAAAAGCATTCAGTCCAAAAGCAGAAACATGTGTGAAAGCACAGGTTTTGCAGATTAAAGTTTTATCAAATCATGATTTCCTAGAGAAAAGTGGGGCCACAAAGTGGGAGGAGGGGGTGATTTTTATATAGGAATAGAGAAAAACTTTCTTACAAATGCTAAAACAACAAAAGGTGATGGGTACTTACCATAAAAGTATGTAGATAAAAATCGGCAGAATTTTTTAAAAACTTTTTGAGCAAGATCTACTGTACTTAGTTGTCAAGATATTTTGATTTTGATACTGTTATGTTGATTGAATCAGAGTTATGGCTATTGTTGCTCAGGTGAGTGATGTGCCTCCTGGGCCTCTTGTTTAAAATGGCTTTATTATACTCAGGTGACCGTTAAAGCCCACGCGCCTCTTGTTTTAATGGCAAATGATATATATTTTTTTACTTTTGAACTGTTTATACTTTTGTAGTTACAACTGTTTATTATACGATATACAGAATGTATATTAAATTTTAACATCAACATTTGATTTTGTTATTTTTTGAATACCCTAAGCATCATTGTCCCACACTACGGTTAAAATGTACAGTAGACCATCATCTCTTTTCTTGCCGTAGTTGTTTGAGAAAACTAGTGCGATGTAAGCTTTGTTGAAGGTTGAGGTTGATAATTCCATCGCAGTTGACTTCATTTTTAACGCACATTATTCAAAATGGGTTCTTGATGTGATCAATTAGCTAAGGATAGGAGAGAGTAATGCGGACTCCGGGCCGTATGATTGGACGATGAGCATGCACAAAGCCAGGTCCAAAGTGTTGGAACTTCAAATATCCGAGGTAGCGTAACATACCCTTGTCTTAAGGTGGCTCACTACACCTTGAAATATTTTCTCAAATCAGCAGAGTATTACTTGATTATGATAGATATCATAATGGATAAGAAGTATTTAAGTCAAATAGGCAAAAAATGTGCAACTTTCGATGAAAAATTACATTTTCGAAAACATGAACAAAAGCTCCAGACAGATTTGAACTCATGATCTGCGGTTCAGAAGCCCAATACTCTAACCACTGAGCTACGACGATATACAACCCAATCGAACGATATAAACAGTTAACAAAACATTTATATCGCCATCTTGTGATGTCCCAGAATATCTGATACCATTTGAAATTCATATAAATTTAGTAATGCTCGACTAAAACTACAAATTATGACTCAAAAAAGTAAAATTGTTTAATATTTTCCCACAAAAACATGTAGGAGAAAAACGTGCTTTTTATAGAATTTCGATGTCGCAGAATTGCATCATATTTCTTTGGTTTATCAAGATGAATCGGACAAGAGAACAGACATCTTCTGTTTTAAAAGTGTATTTTCAAACACAGACTCCATATATGGTTGTATAAATTATAAAATAAAAATACCCTGGAGAAAAAACAACTCAACAGGCAAAATTTTCTCTATATAGTGAGACGATTTAAGAAAACTTGATCCGTACAGTGGTCGTTGCGAGGAATTGTACTCATTCCAATTTGACGTTGTCATTGATGGAGGGACGTCATTTTGACGCGCTCTCTTTTTTGTTATGTTTTTAAAATCAATGCCCAATTTGTAAAAAACTTATGAATGTTCGTGAAATTTGTTGACTGAAAATTTACATTATATACAGTTATGAAAATGTCTTTCATTTTCTTTAAAATAAATTCAATCAAAATTAAAGTTATTTAAAGATTAAATGGTATCAGATATTATTGGATACTCTGTACTCTAAACCTCGCCCTTACTACATCTTGGATAGGAAATCCAAGAAAGTAACAAGTGTTGTTTATAGACGCCACGTTTTCTGGAGTCCACGCTGTCACTGCACGATCGACCACTGTGTGTAATGTGCGATGATAAAAGTGAGTATTAAACAAAATTAAACATATCATACGAAAAAAATGCATTTCAAACAATAAAAGTTATCATGCGTACATATATATTTTTTGTCTTTTGAATAAAGACTATTATTGTGATTATTTTGGCTTAAATTGGAGACGATGGTGAATGTGTTATGACATTAACGATATTTATCTACCATGGGAAAAATTATTGTTCGGTCAGCTCCCTTTTTTTTTAAAATACCACTGTACATTATTTACAGCAAAGCCTAAATCTCCCTTTTCGTTCTTTTACGTTTACTTCAGTTTGCTGAATACTGTATACAGGTTCATTTTCGCCATTCTACACTTGCAAATGGCTTCGCCCAAATACAGTTGTGCTAAAAGAGCTTTAATTAAATTGAGACATTGGAGTTCGCCCAGTCTTAAATTCATCCACTGTCAACGAGGACGAAAGGGATGAAAAGAAAACGGGGCAAATATTTTCCTGCATAGAGTTTAAAGGCTGATGGATGGGAGACATTCTTCCTGTTTTATACATATCATTTTTTTGTAAAATGCGTAGAGTGTCGATAATAAATAATATTGATGTACCTTCTAAACGAACTTTGAAAAAAATATTTACACAAAGTGCGTAACTTTTACAAAGTATGTTGCCACCTAACTGTTATAAACAGTTCTACATTAATTGAACAGTCATAATACGCGATAGCAATGATACATGTATTTTGCCTGACCATCAGTGATCTTGCTATTTATGCAGTTGCACCCATGTTCCAACAGAACGTTATCCCAGAGCTTTGCTTGTTTGCTATTATTGAATACAGAACAAGATATGCAACAGTTCACAATTTATTATTTGCCAACACAGAATCAATACACAGATGAGTGACTATGTCAAAACACAAACATGTTAACCACAAAGTCCATGGGTATTGGCGAAAGGCCACACTGTCCTTGCTCGGCTATGGAAAGGTCTGGGGGTCCACCGAAATACCAACACGCAAAAAGGTGCACAACGGGCAAGACGGGGGCCTTGTGTTGATCACAAGTGCCAGAGATGTCCCATGCTTGATGAATGACATGTGGACAGGGATGACTCGAGACATGACTGTTTACCCGGTTTTCCGGTGATTGCTCCCTGGTATATACTCGTACTTGCTAACCTTGAGTACACCAGGTGAGCCTCCCCCCTTTGTTAGGAGGTGGAGGGGGTCCCAAGTATGGCGTGATACTTGTGAACCCCAATCATTAGCACATGGGATGACGATTTCCCAACACATGTATACCAGCCCTCCGCCTAATTGACAGATGGGGGAAAACGCACGGGCCAGACATGTCCCGAAAAGACCTCCCATTAGGTCCCCCAGGACCCGCCACGAACATTGATATGATGTTCTCCATTACCCAAAGAATAACAGTCCTACACGCAGTCACATGTACCCAAAACAAGAAAAGAAAAACAATTTCACTTCCCTCCTGTAAGATTGATAGTCAAACAAAAACGTCTTACGAGAATTCCCTGGCAGTGTTTGATAAGAATGCTAACAAGCCCCCCTCCAAATTTTTGAGGTACAATTCATTTCCTGTTCGAGACAGGTGTGTGCCGTCATGTCTAAATAATTGCGTAAACTTTGCTAGGATGTTTCGGTGTGAAATAACCATCCCTCCCAAATCTAATACAATTGATCGAACTTTCCTATTGATTGTTTTTCTTTTCTTTTCAATTTTTTTCCCCGAATTAAGTGGCGCCCCATGCCAGTAGAGGCGAGGGAGAATAGCTGACCATACCAATGTGGTTTCAGGCATTAGCGCATTGTATCTTAAAAGAGCACACTCAATTTCCTTGATAAGTTTTTTACTGGTCAAACCTTGTGTGGTTAGGTCGTTGGAACCAAGATGGACGACTAAAAATTCTGGGGGTGGAGAGTTTTTTAACAATTGCAGAATATGGGGATCGAGTTGGTGCCACTGCAGTCCCCTTATTGTATGCCATTTAACTCTGGCGGAAAGGTTAAGGTTCCTGCCACCAGGTTGGGTGGCTGCCAGTTCTCCGGCCCAGAAAGGGATTGATGATCCAACTATCCAAATGTTTTTCAGGGTGCCTGAAAAACTTTGCTTGGATTAGTGGAAGCTAATAATTTTTTAGATGCAATAAAGGTAATAAATTCCACCCTATACCTACAATCTAACATAAGAGGAAAAAACTTGCGACCTCCACCTGCCTGAGGTTTTGATTATTTGATCTGGGACCCCCTGTGCTGCCATATCAGTTGCTCTCCTAATTCTGAAACTATGCGTACTGAAGTGCCCTTGGTGACTTATGGTGGAGAGCGCTTTCTGAAGAACTGAGTTAAATTGGTATCTTGTGAGTGGCTTGGAGTCGGCGTGGATGAAAAAAGGAGCAGTAGGGGCTGAATGGGGGCGAATGTTACTGTAATTTAAGATGGCCTGAATAGGACACAAGGCCTTCTCAGACTCTCTAGAAATGATTAGTGTGGAAGATTTGCCTGTTTGGTCTGTCTTAGAGTGAGGTATAGTGAGCCTCAAATTGGACTGATGACTATGAACTGTTACGTTTTGAAGTATTAAACAATGAGTGGATGGTGATTTGTTAGTGGTTGTGAATTCCCCTACCCTAAGTAGGCCAAAATAAGCCAATGAAAAGGCGGCGGTGAATAGCGTGGCCTCGTATTGTGAGGAACAGACGGTTGGGAGGGATGAAATTAATTGTCTCAGGAGGGGACGAGTGATTGGACCTCGGGTGTCGACTGTCTTGCCCTTGCTGCGTTTCAGGCCTTCGATTGCTTTGGATACAAGAAAAGACTTTGTAGTGTCGTGTTGTGCCTTAAGTTTATGATTGAATGAAAGGGCACGTACGTAGAGTTCTACTGTCTTAGCTGAGTATTTTTGAATTGACAAGTATGCAATGAATTTGAGTAAGGTATCAGTAGGTAAACAGTTCTACATTATATTCAGTTCATTCAGGAGGCAAAACAAACAAAATGTGTATCAAAACAAATCTAAGTAAAATAAACATAAAACAAAAATATAATTGAATTTACATATTATATTTGAAGAAATCATTTTGACAGTTTTTTCACAGTTTGTGAAGGCAGCCGACAGCTTCAATTTCCTTTTTTGCTCAACTGAGAAACAATAACCAAAAAATCTAATCAAATCAGCTTTATTAGACAAACAATAATAACGTGGATTTTATAGAAATATAGAATACTTAAGTACTTCAAAAAAGTTTTTTGATATTCGGTTAAAATTAACAAAGATTAATAGATAATCTTCGGTAAAATCACAAATGTCTTAATTATGTGAAATGGCTCTTACATCCAAGTTACATCGCGATCGCTATTTTATGCAAAGTAACTTCCAAAATCCGTTATGAATTCAAAGAAAGACATGAGATATGAAAATATAGGCAATCTCAATAACTTTTGACAAAGAAATGTATCGGAAATATTGTCATTGCACCGACGAGAAACAAAGTCAGACAAGCGAGGTTCATTTCGCATCCAGATCCATCCGCATCCCCTAAGATACATTCACTGCTTTATTAATAACACCAAAGAATACTAGTAATAATCAAAACATATAGTCAATGCACAAATCTTCAAGATTTGTAGGGTGAGAAGCG
Organism: Magallana angulata; assembly: GCF_025612915.1. NCBI lineage: Eukaryota > Metazoa > Mollusca > Bivalvia > Ostreida > Ostreidae > Magallana > Magallana angulata. The sequence goes on along the minus strand of NC_069116.1, from coordinate 17,960,583 downwards.
TTTGTTTGAATTGAGTTCCTGACGCCTTGGTAGCTGGGAAATAATGCACGGTTCCAGAGGGGGTAACAGAGGGGGGATTCTGTGTGGCCTCGTGTTGTGCTGTAAATGACTGGTCGGAGGACTCTGTGGATACTGAGCACTGGACAGGAAACTGATCGATGGCTTCCGCCTCCGGTCCTGACCCATATTATGCTGCATAGGTGGGTGACTTGAGATAATGGAGTCGTCCATTTCTGGCATCTTATTCTTTTTCGTTTTACTGTGGGGTATGATGGAATGTTGTCGCGGAGGAGGGCTTGTTATCATCGATTTTTTGACAAAGCACGGGAAACTGTTAGGAAAAGATTTATTCCAAAAGTCATCCCACAAAATAAATACAACCAATTTCCTATTAAATTCAGCGCGATTATACTATACCTTTTGTATTTTTTCAAAATTAGGAAGGCTGTTATTGCAGAGAGAACAACAGACATAACCGTTACCAATATTGCTATCAAAACTAGATTATCTGAAAGGGAAAGAACAAAGCGCTATATACAGATATTTATTTCTTCTTTATCGCCATCATTCTGCACTTCGTCTAACCATCCTCGAGTTTATTTTAGTAAAAAAGAATAACATGTATTGATGGGACAAAATTACAGAATTTGAAGTTTGTAAAATAATTTATTGTAAGCGTTACAGATTGCATATGCTATATATAATGAATAAGTAAAATATTTTGTGAATACTAGCAAAGCTATCTCGATTATCTATATACATGTAATTATTTAATATCAGTAAAATGAATTTTATTTGCAAATTACCAGAGTCACTCGGCTCTTTTTCTTCTTGCTACAACAACAAGTATGGATTTTAGACTCTTCAAAATGGCTTATATTTGTATTTTAAGCTGTCTATACATTTATTCTAATTTCGTATTCAATACTTTAAGTTGAAATTTTCAGAACTGAACAATAACTTAGCTATTGTAACATTTCGTTAACCCCCTAAGGGAGAAGGTATCTTCTTAAATCGAACTAAACTATAATCAACATACCGCTTTTGAAATACATTCAAGAGTTTCTCTGTTGCAATCATACATGTCTTTGTCATATATCAACAAACTTTGGGGATCTCCATAGGTCGATCCGTCATAACTCAGAGTGACGTAACAGCCAATCGCAGCCCCGGTATTATTCCCCAGACTGTCCAAAGAAATGTCAAGGGCTATCAGATTGTAGTGATGATATGTAGCATGGGTGAAAGACTCTGAGGTGTTGATGACCGAGTTGTTGGTAAAAATCTAGAGTAAAAATTTTTTTTCCTTAAATTTACAGAGGTGTACTTGGTTAACTTAGATGTAGGCTTATTAAAAGGGACTTAGACGTGATTTGACACCAACATTTTATATTTTATTACCATTATTAAATAGTTTACTTGTGCATTTTAAATAATTGAAAAATAATTTGAATGTTATAAGTCAAGTTACATGCAAAATACAGAGGAAATATATCATTGTTATGTAAACAAAGCTTGAGTCTTATACTTGTTTACAAATATAATGTAAAGTAAGGGAATTACTATTTCTTTGACAAAATGACCCCTGACAAAAAAGAAACTGATTCACAGTGTTCATAAATAACATCATGAACAACAGAAAGCACCATTTAACTGAAACTTATACCAATACAGCACATATGTAAACAATAACAAGATTTAGCTTTGTTTACAAAACAAAAAATTTCATACTCTGTAACTTGCTTGTATCTTGATTTTTACTTTTAAATTCCGACAAAGCATGAAAACTACCCATATTAAACATATTACACATCAAAACTGGAAAAATTAAATTTGACAATTTTGAGCGCAAATCGTATCAAGTCCCTTGAAAGGGCATTGTCACGATTTTGGTCAAATTTTAAATTTTTTCTATTTTGACTGTTTACAATGCTTGAATAATGCATTTCTATGAAAAAAATTCTTTTTCAAGCTAAATTTTTTATTTGCTAATTCGTTTTGAACACCAATAAACAGTTCCTTATGTTTGAGACCTTCATTTTAGTTCTAAACCTGAAAATTTCTTTTCAACATTCAAAATGTAAACAAAAACATGATCAGAGCTTTGTTTATATAACAAAGAATTGTGAGATCTGTATCTGGCTCATTACTCCGTGGCTGAAACTCAAATTTTGAACAAATTTGCAGATAGAAAAATCAGTTTGAAAAAGAATTTTCACGGTATATTGAACCAATGTAAACAAAAACATCGCATTAGCTTTATTTACATAACAAATTATTGCGAGTTCTGTTCCTCGCTTATAACTTACCGATTTCGGTTAACTATTATAAATGCCTTACTGAAGCACTGTAAACATTATATACGGGGAAAATGTTGACCAAAACCGTGACCATCTGTTTTTAACATCTGTTGACATTTTGCAATGTAATAAATAAACTTACGACAAAAATGGATAACTTCACAAAAATGACATCTGAATGGAAAAAGCCAATGACAAAAAATGTCTGACAAGATCCTGGTGCAGAGGAGTCGCATAAACCGTCGAATGGCAGACGGAACCCCTCGAGGGGAGAGGACAGTTGGATGGAACAATCACTGCCGATGAATCCCGAAAAACAATTGCAATTACCTGTAAAATATGTATATATTTTCTGTTTTATTTCACTGTACTCTTCTAAATTTTGAACAGAGTAGTACCTTGACAAGTTTTACGAAATTTTTGTCAATATATGCCATTATGCATACTTTATTCATTATGGTTACATTTACATAAAATATTCACCTTGAGAGACAAACACATACAAGAAATAAGCTAAACTGCTATTTCAAATGAGCCAAATCAATGGAGCTTGCGTCTAGTAATAGAGCTTATGATAAATAATTATTTATTACAGTTGTCGCTCTCTTCATAAACAGTCTCGGCTACTCTTGCAATTACCCTCTCTCCTTTCTTTCCATAAAGTTACCGTTTGTACAATTTCCATTTCCTGAACAATCTCGAGGACAGAGAACAGAGAAAATAATGTCAGCGAGAAACCGACCATCCGTTGTCCTATTGACGTAATACACTTCATCATGCGTCACTTCCTGGTAACAAGCACCTTTGAAGGTATTCATAGTGTCCTGAAGGTATGTAGTGTTTCCTGACAGCTGAAGAGTAATAAAGAGAAAAAGAAAAACTTATACACGTGCAGGAATTATGTCATAGATTTTTCGGCAAAATTTTCAAATGAATACATGTTCAATATTCCAAGGAAGTATTGCAAGTTAAGGAAATCAAAAATGAATTTTTGGAAAACTTCTATAACCAAAATTGACCTACTTTAATATCTGCAATGCAACTTTCGATGTAGGAACTTGATTCGATTTTTGTCAACGTCTGACACTCGTTGACCGCGAGGTCAGTGTTAAAGGAGTTCTGACAGAACGTCCGTGCAGTACTCTCAGTCCAGCCATTCCGCCAGACAGACACCTAGTGAATGCAGTCAAGCTCATGTAGCACCCTCCTTAACATGTTAAGATTACAGCTTTACTATTACATTTGTAGTTCTAAAGGTTCACGATTACATCTTATAGTACATATAGCATGCACGTAGCATCAGGGGGGCCTGCCCCCCCCCCTCTCACTTTTTTTAAATTTACATATGAAAAATTGAATTATTATGGAGTCGGCCCCCACTTTTTGGGGAGTATGTAAAAAATTGATATGAAAATAAGGAAATTAGGAGTGATATTAAAGTTAAATTGAAGTTATAGATATACTACGCCCCCCCCCCCCCCACTATCAAAAACGACGACTCTACGTGCCTGTATAGTTCATAAAAGCTTTTCGATTTAATCTTACTGTGGATATACATCGTAGTTCTAAAGGTTTGCCATTACATTTTACTAAACATATAGTTGAACTTCTTAAGGTTTACCATCATACATATATCACTATACATATAGTTCTAAAGGTTTGTGATTAGATCTAATATTCTATATATTAACGATTATATCTTATAGGTGTTCGATTACATCAAACATGCAGTTCCAAATGATGAAGGTTTTACCTGGGGTGTGTCCGTCTCGCTATAGTTTGGATCGTATGAGAGATCCTCCGTAAACCCCGCCTCTGTTGTCTTGTCCGACAGCAAGGACAGATTAGTTGTTATGGAGTTGTCCTCAGTACAAAGCATGCTGGGTACGGAAGTGTTAAGGACGACTTCAGAGCTTGTGTCGTTTGGTATACTTGTACATAGACTGTACATTTCATACTCCCTCCTATTTAAACTTTTAGAGAAATATGAGGTTAAAAAAAGGCTACTAAGGGAGTTCTAAAACATATATACATTTCAGATTATCTATATTAATCTGTATACGTACTTCGGCGATAGTTTCGGTTGTTTGGAAAATAAGCTCTCGTTGGATTTCAAGGGCACCCTGTAAATAGTGAAATTAAAAATACAACATCAAAATGGTAAATGCATATGAATTGTCGCTTAATTATATATTATCTAAAATTTCTTTTATTTACCTCCAAGACAAAAGAAATGTCTGTTCGTCTGTAGAGTTGTTTTCTTGTTTAGGAATGAAATCATCGCTTTGGTCTCCATTAATCAGCCCACACAAGCCCTCAGTAGCATCAATGTCAGAAACTGAGGCGCGGACCCGGACACTACTTATCCACGTATCATCATACGACAAATCAAACGAAACCTTGGTTCCGGTCGGAAATGTGGCCTGGAATTTAACGGTTTTTAATTTTTTTTTTTATCTTTCAGGTTTTTTAAAAAGTTGATATAACTTCTGGGTTAATATTTTATTACCTCATATAGACGCCCTAACTTGGACACATGCAAATCGGTTGTTCTGTTGAGAGTTAGGTTTTCATATGGAAAGGTAAGGAGTTCTGTTTGTGTAGAGGAAACCTGTGCGCATGTCCTGACCACATAGAGACTGAGGTTGCTTCTGACAGCAACCCCGCAATTACATGTTGCGTATCCAGCAACACACGAAGAAAACAAGACATTGACCTGAAAAAAAAAAAACCAGAGCGAAAATGTTTACATAATATCTTCACTAAAATTTTAGATATTCATATGTAAAATAAAAATATTTAGATCATTTCTTTTTATTCTAAATTGTATTTTAAAAAAGATTGCATAATGCTATTCAACAAATCGTCCTTGTTTAACTACCCATCTATTTATAACGGATCCTTGTTCATCAGATACATGTGCACTTTTGTTCCAAATAAATAAGAAACATCTTGATGAAAATAATGAAGAATGTTTTACTACAAATGTACATTTCAAAACTTGCTCATGAATGATGAATTTAGTCCAGAAGGTGATATGTCCGAAATATTTGTGTCCGAATTAATGAGGATGCACTGTACGTATGTTTCAATATTATAACTGGACATTTACAGAATAAGGTAGGTGTTGGTGTCTGTACATGACGAACTCGCCCGGTCTGTGATTCTCCCAGGTCTTGCCATCAAACGTTGTCATGTGGGGGTCGTTGTATGACGTACACAGCTTCCAGTCCACCAGATAATCCCTGTCCACTACTGTCGCCTTCAATTTACATGATTTTTTGGACATTATTTCGTACGAAAAAAAATGTAGGAAAAATATATCTTTTATTATCAAAATAGAGTTGGAATCGACATACCTTTATTTCAGGGATGCTGATATTCCTCCAGATTCCGTGTCTGTCATAGTGATAATTAGACACGTTAAAATGGATACGACTTGTTCTGTTTTGATAATTGATCATCCCATCAGTATAACCAGTAACATTGAAAACAATGCTGGAATTCCCAGATTCATTGAATTCAAACGTCACTGCACATTGCAGGCTGTCTATGAGAAGATCTTCCATTAACAGTCCGTTTCTGCACCTCTCCCGATACTTCTCCGCTGTTGTCCATATATTCACTGGCAACTTGCAGCTCCCTTGTTTCATGGAATCGTTCAGTGACGTAGGACAACTCAGAGGTACAGAATTTGTCAAACGAATTTCTACCTGCTCACTTTCTTTGACCACTATCTCCGAAGATTCTGACTTCACCAAACAAACACAGCAATGTTAATGCAAAGACAATAAAAATAAAGATGAAGTGTTTAATTTGATGTCCTGCGTGATTGAACTTACTGTTATGCCTGCAAAATATGGCGAACTTGTGTTGTTGTAAACAGTGTTTCCAGATGTTGCATTTTTAATAGTGACAGAACAAGACACCTGCAAGAATTTTGTAGTATTGGTAAATTGTACATGCAATAAGAAACAAGTGAAAAGCTGTCAATGTAACAGCAAACCGGGGACCTCGGAACCCCCCTCCCCCGGGCAAGCAAAATTATCTTTCAGACCCCCCTCCCCCGGGAAAATAATCCATGTCAACCCTAAATTGAAAAACACTACCTACCCTATACAGTGAAATGGAGTACCCTATATGCAATATTTTGCCTAAAATTGACTAAGTTCAAAAGCTGGTATTTTTTCATAAATTGTCAGAAATCAAAATCCTAGCAATATGCACACCTCTGATATATGTGCAATTGATCTGCAAAAGAACAACTTTCTATCTTGAAAACTGTAGGAGGAGTTATCCGTACAATAAGGGTACCCTATATGCAATATTTTGCCAAAAAATGACTAAGTTCAAAAGCTGGTATTTTTTTCATCAATTATCAGAAATCAAAATCCTAGTTATATGTACACCTCTGATATATATACAATCGATCTTCAAAAGAACAACTTCATATCTTGAAAACTGTAGGAGGAGTTATCTGTACAATGAGGGTACCCTTTGGCAGCCGCCCGCCCACCCGCCTGCCCTCCATTTTCACCAATTTAATAACCGGATTTATCCGTTGGAAAAGCCGGTTAAAAAGTACAAGTTATCATAAAAGATGCATGCTACATTGTATTTAGTTTTCTTCCATTGAAAACCTAAGTTAAAATGAACTAATCCTCTGACTCCCTATACTTACGTTAAAGTTCAAGCTGTAGTTATCGGCCCAGTGGTCTGTCTTCAAAGAAGAGGTGTTCATAGTTTGATTTGTTACATTATATGACCCAGCTTTAGGTATCAAGTCATTACCAATGAACCACTGAACGTCATACATAACCCCATTTTGCGGATGGTCAACAACACATTTGAAAACTGGTTCCAACATGGTACCGTCGGAAGATTGTTCCAGAGAGGTTTCAACATGGACACTGTATGAGTTGACTATGAATTAAGTAAAGCAAACAAAAGAGATGAGTACCGTTATCAATTTTTGAATGCTATTGTTCTAATAGTAGTACAATATACAAAAACGTGAGGTCGACTGACAAGAAATAGGCAAAAATTTCTTGGAAACTTTTCTTAAATACTTAAGTTAAATTAATTATATCTCAATCTAGAGGACAAATTAAAGGAACATTCATGAATAAACTATCAAATAAATAGTGACCAATACTCACCAAAAACAACATGAATTAACACAATATAAATCCAGTGGACAGTCATAGTTTAACATCTATTCAGGAAGTACGAAGATATATTTCGTAACATATATATCGAAGTGTTATTGTTATTTGAAGTATACGTTTGCTACTGATACATTTAAATTGATAGAATAACGATTACTATCAAGAAACTTAGATCATTGTTTGGAATTGTTAAAACGCCGCCCATTGATATGCTTCAATGTTAATTTTTTAAGACGAGACAACGAGTTTGAATGAATTATTTATCTAGATCTTAGAGGGTTAAATGTCTTGCTGATAAACCCTAAACCAATAATGCTAGTACACATAGGCATACAATGGACCATTTTTTTTCTCTTTAGAGCATGTTTAAAATTATTGCTGATGTTTATAATGCAGATATTTTATCAAACCTTCCTCCTGGGTCGTATCAGGGAAATGATGATGATGACGATGATGAATTTTTGGATGCCAACTAATTGTCTGTTTCACGTGTTATTATAAATATAGAGGATAATTTTGATACATGTACATGTATATATATACATGTATCCTACACTTTCTTCGCATTAAATGTCAATCTGATAAATATGATTCTTTAAGTACTTTTCAAGCAATTTGCAAGTCGTTTTCAAGCATTTCTAGGAGTTGATTTTAATCAACTCTCCTATGCAGTTACTCTGACAAACCGAAAGTGAAACAGTGTTTGAACCAAAGCACAAATCATCGCCGCTGACAAGAACTAGTTCTTGAGAATAATTAATAAATTCGAAATAATTTTTTTTCTCAAGAAAACATATTTATAAATACCTTGAAAATAGTCAGATTTTAAATGGTACGAACAATTTAGATATTTTTTGTAGTTGTATGTATTCTTACGCCAGAGTTCAATATAGTCTCGTTCAACTCGACGCTCGGCTGTCTCCGTAAATCTCCGACAAGCAGAGAGTCTCTCTTGCTTGTTGGGGATTAACGGCGATAGCCGAGCGTTTGGTTGGACGAGACGAGAGTTCAAAATTGTTTGGATCCATAAATTTTCCAGAAATTTTTCTATCACTTATACATAGTTTGATTGAATTTATTCTATTTTTAAATATTACTTAACATGATTCATATGGGGTTTTATGAATTCATATCATAAAAATATGCGTAATTTAAATACAGATTAGAAACTACCGGTACTTGTCATGCAAAATAACATATAATTGATTTTAAAACAAATAACCATCGATAAAATCAACTCCCGTCAGTTCTTCGGTACTTTGATTTAAAATATGTTTTATAATACAATAAATAACACAATATAGTTCTTTAAACATCTGTATGACATTTCATTGAATCTTATGTTGGCACTTCCAGAAATGCATGAACTGGCACTCAAAGTCAAATAACTTTTTTACAAAATGAAATTATGGTTATCTGTGAATTGCACTTTATCCAGTATTTATTGTCAAAAAAGAAGGAAAAGACAAAATATATTTTAAAAATAAATATCATTTGAAAATAATTAAAATACAAAACATTCCTATATTGCACCATTAAAAATAACACAACATGTTTTGAAGACCTATTTCAAATACGATTTTAAAAATCATGACTATAAAATGTACAACATGTATAAATAAAATGCAACTCCGAATATAAAGCAGACAAAACCTAGCTGCTATCAACATTTCTACAACCTTTTTAGATTATTGAGAGGGCAAAACAAACAATATATATGACTACACCAATCTAAATAAATAAGCAGCAATATTATTAAATTGTGCAAATATTTGTTTTCTCTATAAAAGTCCTTAACAGCACTACTTAAAATATACATCTAACATGAAAAATTAATTTTGACAGCTGTTTTCACATTTTGTGTAGGGAGCCTACATCATTAATTTACTATCTTTTATTTCTCATTTTATTCTTTGGTTTTTGATTTTTTAAGTACACTGACCAATAAATAAGCAGGCAGTGTTTTTTTTGGTTGGAGGAGGAGGGGGAGGGGGGCTATCTAAAAGCAGATTCTCTCTCAATCCCCCTCCTCTACCCCCACAACCCATGGCTCTGCCTGAGCCTGCCACTTCAAAATGTAAGTCTTATCTTCCTTCATTTTGGGCCTCAGAGCCAGAATTTCATCCACAACATCCTTCTTCAACACACAGTATACACAGAGTGTATGGAGCTGGGCGCAGCGCCTGGCCAGATTGACCAGCGCTCTCTCCAGCTCCGAAGAATTCCTCGTCTGTAAGACAACCACCTCCAGTGTGTTCTTATAAAATGACGTGGCTTGTGTGACCTCCTCATAAATCATGGTGAAGGTCTGTAGGTTCAGGACATGGACCGGGATTTCTGGTTTCATTATTTGGGAGACTCTGTGAAGGGGACAGGTATGATCAAAAGACAGCATCACTTTTAGATCTGGCAACTTGGTTACCAGCTGCTGCCATGCTTCCGATGACAAATCAGTGCCATACTTCTCTTCTCTCCTACAAGATATGCCAAGTTCCTCCAAAGGGGCTCTATCATCTTCGGCGAGAGCCACTAATGTGTTGTCAGACATGCTACTGTGAAACACAAAGAGCTTTTTCAATTTTCTGCATTTCTTCACCAGTTGGAAAATGCAGTTAGCTGACACTTTGCACACCAATACTTTATTAAGAAGATTTAAACTCTCCAACAATGGATGGTTCTGTGATAAAAGGTTTAACATCTCATCATCAAAGGCAACTGGCATTCCACTCAAATCTACATTTACTAGAGAATGCATAGGTGTTTCAAGTGCTTCAGGGTTGCGTCCAAATAACAGCTTCAATGATTGCACAAACTCAGCACCAGCATAAAAGAGAGGATTTTCACCAGTAAAGTCAATTTTAATGGAAGACAGTTTCCTGTTGGTAAGATTGGCAATTCCATTTAAAATATCACGAGCAATGGTTCTGCAAATTTGTTCGCTCTGATCTACTTTCATTAAAACATGTTTCAAATGGGCACCATGCATCTCCAAGCACTTCTGATGACGAATGGCTTCTTTCTCATCATTGTTTTCAACAATAAAGACAAAATCCCTCCAGAGAACTGGAAAGTGGAAGCAATCATTCCAAGTTTTGCACACAAATGAAGCACGGAACTTGTCTTGGAGACTCAGATAGGAGAAGATCTGCACTACGATGTGGTCAGGCAGAGAGTTCCAGGATAGGTCGTCTCCTTCTGGCTCGGGATCCGCCATCACTATCTATACTTTTGGTAGGACACTGAAACATAATAAATACCGGTATATTGCTTTTATTTATTTTTGAAAAATATTACAAATTATATTAATTCAACTCATATCAAATATACATAGCAAGTTAATATCCTCTATATACTGTAGAAGCAGAAATATTCGTTGAGGATTTAATTTCGTTATTTTCGTTGGCAATATAAATCAACGAAATTAAATCCATGACGAAGTTTTAACCCTGGTATTAATGAATACAAAAAGATTACGATATGACGAAATTAAATGCCAACGAAATCTTGTTTGGTTTAAAAACAACGAAATTTTGACCCAACGAAAATATATGTTTCTACAGTATATTCAACATAAGGTACAACTTATTTTAACACAGGATATAATTCTACAATCTTATTCCTTTTAATATTGATAAAAATAAAAAAGTTAACCTTAAATTAAGCAAATTCCTTAGGTTTCAATAACAAATTATCTTAGTCAATTCTTTAACGTTTTCAGAATACTTGCAATTACAAATCATGTCAAAGCACACAAAATTTCTGTGCTAACGCCTAAAATATAGGCCTATATATATTAGGCTATCTAATTTAAGTAAGCCACAAACAAATTCTTCAACGCTGAAATGTTTAATCAAATAGCACTAGTGAATCAGCTGATCAGCGCAATGTATGACTAATACGGAACACATGAGTCACTAAATGCGTAAAAACGGGTTGGAGTTAAAATTTATTTAATGGATTTGTATACAACATCCGTATAGAAAAATTGCTTAAGAGTTTTGATGGTATTCTTCTTAATTTTTTTGTAAGATGATTTGGAATCATGAACCCAGAACCAAACCAATGTACATACATTTACTTACAACAGTGTACAAAACTTAATAATAATGAGTAAATTGGTAATTACCGTTCTTACGGATAAATTCTCTTATTCTGCATACATTCATGACAGATAAGCGTTAAGTTTCACATTATAATTTACAGAATCTAAAATCTTAGCACCATTCTGAAAATATAAGTTTAAGTATATATATATGGTTTGGACAAAACCTACCTCAGTACCTGTCACTGTCAGTCAGGTTGTATACAAGCACTCTCTACTTTTAGAAGATAGAAAAACGGCGTCGTACTTTCATTTTCACTTTGACGTTCAGATTAATCCACTCACCACATCCTATGCGAAGTTTGTGGCAATGAACTGTCTAGTGCAGTACTCAGACAGCGAAGATGAATTATCCGATAAGGAAGATCCAGATTATATAGGAATGAAGCGAAAAAACCCAACGAACTTCAAAGTTTGCACAGAAAATAATAAGAAGTTGAGGTAGGTGGCACGTAATATGGCTTGTCTCATAATTGTAAGGAATGCAGGAGAAAACGTACCCAGGAGAAAACGTACCCAATTTATAGGGTACGTTTTCTCCAGGAGGAGAAAACGTACCCGGGTACGTTTTCTCCAAGAGAAAACGTACCCTATGAAAATAATAAATAATGGTTTTCACAGATACTCTTAAATGAAACAAAATAAAATATACCATGAACATTTGTATCATTTGTTGCTCTTGTTCTTAAATGAATACAATAATTTGTAACATACACATACAGGAACATGGCCTGAGCATTTTAATTAGTCGACAATCAATCCACCATAAACGGAACCGTTAAATAATTAGTTTTTATTGCAATCTCATTTGGAGAACGAAATGATGAGTATCTGAAGAAGTCGATATCGCGTTTTTTAAAACATTTTTTTTAAAATTATCTATGAGACAAGGTTGCTTTAATAAAACCAAGTCCAAGTCTTTTAGATATTTGTTTGATTCATATATATGGAAAGTACTACGAGATGTAACATTGAACAGCCAATTTGCTTCCGACGCCACTGACATGTATAATGTGTGGAGAGTGAATATTTTTACCTCATGCCGCATGATGCGCGGGGAGGCAATACATAATATTACATAATAATAACTGCTCAGGTATTTAATTGATTATCACTATAATTAAAATCAGGGGATCTCGCATAAAAACACTCAAATCAGTAAGGCTACCGATAAATGGATAATTAGAAAAAGTGGACTGATAACACTTTATGACAGGTCATGCATTCGTACTAAAATAAAAGTTGCTACAATTATTATAAAGATATTATTCATAAAATGAATATATTTCTATACATCTATGCATTGAAATATGCATAAAAGTAGCATTTGAAAATTATGTAAAAATATTAAAAACTATTAATTAGTATAATTATGATTTTCATAGGGTACGTTTTCTTGAGAAAACGTACCCAGGAAAAAACGTACCCAATCTCTAGGGTACGTTTTCTCCAAGAGAAAACGTACCCGGGTACGTTTTCTCCTGGAGCAAACGTACCCTAGAGATTGGGTACGTTTTCTCCTGGGTACGTTTTCTCCCTGGTACGTTTTCTCCTGATACCATTGTAAGTAGGATAATCACGACAGAATGATGTGAATAATTGTTTTAGTTCTGTTACTAAAAGTCCATGCGATTGTGGTGTTATGTTTTTCATAATTTACAGGTCCGGTGAAATTCTACCCCTCCCAGATTCAATAAAAACTTTATTTTCCTCTGGAAAGAATCGTGAAGACAATCCCGAGGTTCATGAGGGAAGAATTCGATCTTTTGAACATTTGGAAGGAAACTGGGCTACACACGTTGGCGTTTCATGTAAGGGACATTCATGATGATATAGATCTAAAGTTAAATTGTATCCGCATGTATGCATTGATTTTCGTTGGAAACTTCAGTTCAGTGTATCATGTTCTTAATTAATAAAAGAAATAAGTAGAATATAAATAAAGACATGCTCACATAGATATTGTTTTTAAGCCAAAAGTATGTTTTTTTTTTAGCAGCTTTTAATGTTTAGTGTAGAAATTGCATGAAGATCCTTAATGCATGAATATGGATTAATTCAAAAATATAATTAATATGACAGTCTTGCATCTAAGTTTGATAGAAAGAAATCAATATCATTTTCTTTTTCATTATAGATGATCCCGATGAAAGAATGATTGAGTTGATTGATGAACTATTGAAATGCCTGAGGCCACTTGAATTTAAACCAATGAAAGATCTTCATTTGAGTTTGTCAAGAACCGTTGCAATTCGTCATCACTGGATTCAGCCACTGACAGATAGACTGCAAAGAAGATTTAAACTGCTACCAAAGTAGGTTTAAAATGTTGGTATTTATAAAATTTTGATCTGTTGTAAGCAATGCAGAGTTGACATTTTATATCTGTGTAAAGAGTGAAGTTACTTGACTCAACAAGCAATGTAATATTTAACATTACAGAACATGCTGTGAAATTTCTTCTGTGAAGCTCTATACAAATGATGAAAAAACAAGGTTGGTAAATTAGCATGTGTATTAGCTGCATATTGCATGCATTAGTTTACTTAGATCCTTCTCTGAGGTATGAAGGTGCATAGGGCCGATGCTTGTTTCTGGTTTTTGTGATGCTAAGAGGTTGAGAGTACTGTAATTTACTTCCCCTCATTGGGCACCAGTCCATCAGAGGTTAACCCCAGCATAAGCTGGTACTCAACTGCAGCTGGTTCAGTGAGACAATGTAGATAAAGTGCCTTGTCTAAAGACCCAACACACAACATCAAGTGACCACAGTGGGGATAAAACCCGCACTTTTGGGTTAGTGGCCTTTCACCTGTGACATCTAAACCATGTGCTCCACATATTGCATGCAATCAGTAATGTATTGCTGACAATGAAAAAAAGCTGGAGGGATTAAATAAAGCCTATAAATAAATGCATATAAATTTATTGACTGCATACATGTACATTCCATATTGCATGCAGGTCATCTACAAACCATGTTACTAATAATGAATGCCAGTTCCAGTCAAAGCACCATATATAAGGGAGTGGGAGAGAAATTGATATACCCCGGTACTAGACCTTGATTTGAACCACAGATCTCTGGTACTCTAGCCAAGAGCTCCTCCCACTGTAATATCTGGATTTGATGATATTTTCAATTATTTTGCAGACATTGAATTAATCATGTTTTTTTATTATAGGACCTTTTTGTCACTGACTGTCTCTGCACCTGGAGATATTCTACAGCAATACACAAAAGCTGTTGATGAGTGCTTTGAGGAATATAAATTACCAAAGTACTATGAGGTATTTATTAAAGTGAAAACATTTTTGGAATTTTATTTCATAGGCAGACATAAATGCTTAGTACACATAGATTAATTGAAAAGTGATGAAAATAATTTTTATTTGTGCAATAATTCCATTACGTCAGATACCTTGTTTTGTTATTATTAAAGAGATCACAACAGCTGTTTTTTAAAACAAAATTTTACAGACATAATACTTTTAACTTATATATATATTTTAAAAAGAATGTTGCAAACATTCATGTAGTAGTACATCTTAAACATTACTATGTATCTTTTCCTGTTAGAATCCCTCCTTCCACATTAGCATAGGCTGGTGTCTTAAAGATGTCATCCCTCAGATTAGCGAAGAAACACTGAACAAATTGCAGGTACACCGTACATTAAGATGTACCTCATAATATTTTCACTTCATAAAAATAATTGGCATAATGAAATTACCATTTATTGATAAAAGAAGGTTGATTATTAAAGGTCAAATTCTCAAAAATGATTCTGATAATCTTCAATCCAAACAAAAATTATAAAGTTTAGAATTCTCATTGCCTAGTTAATTGTGTTATTTCAGGATTTAGTTGATAATGCAATGGAAGAATATCCAGAATTACGGCTATTCGCCGTAGAGGAGGCCATTTGTAAATCAGGAAACAAACAATTCCCTCTGCCACTGTCCGATTTCACAGGAGATGGATGATGAATCAAAATGAAAGAGATTGTTAAGTTATCCCATAGCATTCCTTAGATGTCAGGAGAGAGCTGAAAAAACCCACTGAAGGACAAAAACAGTTGGACAAGAAAGATCAGTGCGGTGCAGAAGCTCCTCCCAAAACACCGTGATACATCTTGATTCGTGATGAGGTTTTTAGGATTGTTGAAACATCAAGTAAACAAATAAACTTAAAGCTATAAACCTAGCTGTTGTCTTCTTAAAAACAGAACATTTGCTGGATTTTTAGAATTTTATAGTCAGAAAAGTGTACAGTCAAGAGCCCTGTACAGAACGTTGGACCAAAAGATTCACACAAGCAATTGTGCTAATGAATGTTAGAAATAAAGTGTAATGTTTTGCATTCAAGTAAATACAGTATCAAACAGTACACAGCTCACAAGATAACCTTTAGAGTAACCGCAATTCTATTTCTAAAACACAATATGTTGCCAGACTAAAACTGTTCTATACTGAATCCCACATGGTGCCATGGTCGACCAAATTAGAACTTTTAAATTATACCATCTCAGAGACTGATAATGATGGTCCAATATACATCGTTCTATAAATTTGATTTAATGGTTCGAAAAATGATAATTCAAATGTTTTACATTGACAGAGTAATTGTTTTAGAAAGTGTGTTCTCATTTTTACAAACGACGAAAACCAAATATACCAGAGGATGGAAGAGTAACATAGCAAATGTATCTTATTTATAAAAAAAAGAACTTAAGAATTCACCATAATTATAGTTATCGATTAAAAAACCTACATAATACAAGCAATAGTTAAGGAATAAAGAATCAATAATTGACTTTTATGGTGTGATCATTTTAGTCGGCTATGCACGTGATCAAATCCAATAAACCACGAATAAGGTCTGACGAAGCTTTATGAAATTTAAAGAATGATTCCTTTCTACTTTTTGAAAACTATTTTTAAAGTTTATTCGTAAAATTAGAATAATTGATATTTTTACCTGTTTTTGTCATGCAAATTCCGCTTGTGCTCCAACAGTGTATGTCATTTAATTAACACATTTCGATTTGCATGAAATTCAGACGCGCGGTTCAAAGCAAAGTTCTACGTGATGCTGCTGAACACGCTAATTTTAGGCAATGTACCATGGATGAAATTATTGAAATAACCACAAAGGTGTTGGGAAATGTGAAATAGTGGGGCTGGAATATGGTTGTACTAAGAGAAAGCCCTCGAATACAGCAGAAGTTTTGGCACAACAAAACAACAAATACTGTAGGTATTCGAAAAATACAATTATAAAACAGTTGCACGACAAACGCCGGTTTAACACGCGTTCGACTGAGAGAGTTCTAATACACCAATCGTCACTTTTGGGTAATCGAAATTTCAATTTATATACAAATATTTAAATAGTTTATGCATTAAAATAAATTATTTTATTTGAGGTTGGATTTGGATATATGGGTATATTATATATAAGACCATTGCATTTTCCAAACAAAGAAAAAAGTTTTTGTACAAAACCCATTTTTTTTGTTCAAATCGAACACTATGTTGCAAACAAAGTATTCTTGATGTTGACGATCTGTTTTGTACACTGGATACTTTGGTCGGTGTACATGTAGTTGCGGTGATGCTACAAACAAAAGAACCGGTTCTTGGCACCGGAAAGACAGATCACTCCAAAAATAGTAACAGTTCGACTCAACACTCCAGCACGGGGAAAACTCGCACACCCGCTGACACCGAGCAATTGGAACATCGTGTATTTAGACTGACTCTGACTGTGTCGATAATACTAAGACCAACTCCAAGTCGAAAACAGGTGAGGGTATATCGGTAATGCATATTTACTATAAATACCCTTTTGAATGATTTCAAACGAACAGAAGGGATATGATCAGCATTAAAAAGCACGATATATATACTATATCGGTTAGAGGGAAATCTCCGTAGTAATACTTAAACAATTTCCTTTACATGTCTAGTATGAAGCTGGAACTGTGTTGGTTGGTGGTTGCCCTTGTGTGCGGTCTGATACGCTCCGTGGGAGGGGTGGTCAAGTTGATGTCCTTCAACACGGGACTGACGTCACGCATCCCGTACCGCCAAGAACGGTCCCAGTACATCGCGGGGCACCTAGCACAGAGTCAGCCAGATTATATATGTCTACAAGAGGTAACTGTGCTCGTGTAAAGTAGTCTAATAGAATTCAGTTGAATCAGAAATACATGTAGTTGTATCGAATAAAGTATATTACTATGAACCGTAACCGAGATAAATAATGTACAGATACTAAGATGTCCAGTTTTTCATTTTCGTGAAATGTAATATGCAGGTACTGTGGAATCATTTTTATTGGTGGGGGTCAACGTTTGTGGGTAGTCAAATTTTTCCTGGTTCGTGGGGGAGTAATTTCGTCGGTAGAAAATTCGGGATAATTTTATTAAAAATTAAATAAATGCTTGTATATACGTTCGTTGGGATGTAAATTCGTGGGCAAGGATTACCAAGGATAGCCACGAACATTGACCCCCCCCCCCAGAACAATGACTTTTACATAGTATATTACAAACAATGAATAGTCTAGGCATGACACGTGACCGACCTCATTGAATATCAGATCATTATTCATTTTCATAACAATATTGTTAAAAAATTCTCAATGTCAGATATTGTTCGATCAACATTTTGAGATTTACTAGTATCCCGCGAATTCAAAACATTAAAGTCCACAAGATTCATTGCAAATCTTGTTAAAATATTGTCCAACCATTGAATTTATATTCATTTTTCTTCTATAAAATAGTCAATGTCAAAGCTTATCAGAGCCACTGATTGATCGTTTCCTTGTAACGGTGATGACCTAATAGGTCAAGGTCATAAATATATATGTTAATATTTTTTGAACGAATTTTCATTTTTTTTAAGGTATGGCACTATCGCGAGCTGTACAATATTGTGAAGCAGAACATCGCCACCTATCCTCACTCGTTTAGCGCCATACACAGCAGTACCCCTAGCCTTCTCAGTAACAAGGGCTTTCACTGGCCGCCATGTGCGAGATTTCAAGTCGTCAAAATGTTTTTCAAAATGTGGTGGTATGGTAAGCATATACTCTTTCACCATAGAACAAGGTGAAAAAAATAATTCATATCATATAAAAGATTGTTTGCGCTCTATACATTAATCAATTTGTTCTTTCAGTTTTAATGAGAAAACCGCACATTATTTGATTACTGTTTCAAAAAAATTCAACAGTGATTCAGAAAATTTAGTCCACTTCGCAAATACATGTATAATATAGAAATTAAAACAAAATTTTTTTCGAGCTTATTTAAAAATAAATATACATCAGGCACTCTTTTAAATAGGTTGTACGTCCAAAAAGAATGACGTCGACCGTTTGGTCTGTGTGACTGAGAAAGCCGGCTTCATGGATCTTCCACAAGACTGTATCACGTGCCTAACCATGACCAAGCTTACCGCCAGTGCTGCCTTCAGCAACTGCCTGGGATCTATTAGGAACCAAATGAATGTCCCCGGGTTGTTGGTTCTGAGCAAACGGAATTTACATAATACAAAAATGGTTTACTTCCGGCCTAATGTAAAACAGCTTCTTCCACGAGGATACCTAATGGCTGAGGTAAAAGTGTGAGCTTTAATATTATTGTTTGTCGTTGTAATTTTGTTTTTAAGAAGCAATATTTCAACGATAGAGACAAGTGGATGATATTTTACTGTTTCTTTACCTGCTCTTTGTCCTGAGGATCAATTCTGGTTTCACGCATTATTTTTACGTGATCATAAGAACCTAGTCCATCCCATGCAAGTTTGAAGTAAAAGTGGTACGATGGTACGGCAATTGGTCGTAATTCAACTTTTTGTACAGAACTCCAGCGTGAATCTAGAGAGGGTCGGGAGTCCAGACCCTCATGAAAAATTCAAATTTATTAAATATGCCTCCCCCAAGCTAAAATATCCCTCGGATTCCACTTTTCTCCCTGAAAAAATACTTTGGCTTTAATGGTACAGGACTTCTAATTGGAGCAATTTAGATATAGACCATATATACGTTCTAAGTCAAATTTTGTTTATTGCTACTCTGTGAATTTTTGCTGTAAATAAATCTATTCTATTTATGTAGGTTCCTGAACTTGGCGCCGTTGCTTGTACACATACAGCCGCAAATTTAGGCAAAATATATTACGAGCGTAAGTTTCCGCTTTTTTTTTTTCAAAATAAAAATAGCTTTTCATATGAATTTATGATACAAATTGAATGCATGAAATACTTTTCTTTTTTCAGCAAATTTAAAATCCCAAATTAGCAGTTGGGAAGAGGAAAATATGCAGGACGCCGGCATTTTGATACGAGATTTATCTTCCTTTCCCAAAACCATAATAATGGGGGACCTCAACAGCAGTCCCTCTATTCCGGATAAACAAATACAGGGAGACTTTGAAAGTAAAGTGACCACAAGCTTTCTAATTAAATATGTCTTTCCTGAAATATTCTTTAAAATTTGCATGTCAAGGAGTTAAGCTGGGGATATCAAAGAGGTCATTTGTTTTCGTAATAAATCAACAGCTTTGAACATGATATTGATATTTTATATGTATATGATTATTATTTAATTTTTTTCTATCAAAAAAAAAGCTGAGTTCAATGTTGATATGTACATTTTATATGACCAGGGACCCTAGCACTCTTTACGAAGAAAAACTACACCACCCCTTACACGGACCTGTGTGGGTTGTGTACCTTTTGTGCTGAGAACAACTTGGTGCCATATAAAACAAGCTGGATTTTGGACCATATATTGATCCGAGGCATGAAAGCTCAACAAGCTAAGGTATAACACATGTAACTGGAGGAGGGTTTGGGAAGGGGTGGGATTGAGATAGTTTTGTTATTAAGTTGTTTAGTTTCTAAAGGTTTCTAGTACTGAATTCCTTAAGTGGTCAACGTATTAGCAGTCAAATCTATGACCGCGTTGGTTTAAACGGTACTAGAGCATTCTTATGGAACTGTATCCGTCGTGCGTCCCCGGAGTGAACGGGGTGAGGAAATGTTGGCCTAAAGAGTACGAGGTATAAGGTTGAGGCGCGCTGTGGGTGGTAAGGTAAAAGGTAAAAACAAGGTTAGGTATGCCGTATTCCCAGAGGTCCACCCAAAAATACAACTCCAGAGAAATAAACCAAGAGTGAAGGATTTGGTATTTATTATTGAATTTCAAAGGACAATAACAAACAAAAGGGGAACACCGACGGAGGTGGCCGGTCATCCGTCTGGCTGATATATTCAGTCTAAATAAGACCACGCCCTCTGAATTGAACTTGAATGATTAATTATTATAAGATGATATATTGTTTTTACAGAGAGTGATGGACGTGAAGATACCTGGGCACAATGTCCACCCCTCGGACCATTACGGGATACAAGTGGAGGTGAATAGCGCCACCTAGTAGGTTACTATTCCGAAGGCAACTGTGACCTTATGGACCAAATAAATAAAAACAATTATAACATTTGTTTAAAAAAATCAATAAAACATTTTTTTTGCATCATGGTATTAACCATAAAAGTACTGCAACTTTCTATTAGGAAAAGATTGGTTTCCATTATACATTGTTGATTTCAGGTGATGAGTTAGTTTGAAACCGTTTTACTAAATCGATAAATACGTTCGTTATGTATTTCAGATAATTATATGAAATCACAACAACGCTTTTCTATACTAAATATGATTGCTGTGATCATTGCACAAAAAATCGAAAACCTTCTGGTTTTCAGTATACCCTAAATCAGTTTGTTACATTAATGAAAAGTCAGTATGGTGTATGCACCCCTGCGAATGTGTTCGGAATGTTTTCTTTATCGTTGCTAAGTTGTAATAAATCCAAAGGTGCTCAAATGAAAGTTCACGATACTTCCACGAGATTTGTTCAGTCCATGTAAAATATTAGTGTTTGGATAATATTCTCAAAATACGTAAGTACTGGTAGTTTTTCATATCATATCATACTTTGATTTATGTTAAAAAACGAAAATATATCAAGATAAATGTCTTATTTAGTCATCTAGCGGTTATTTAAACTAAACGATGATATTAAGAACAGGGTTATCGTTCGTGTTCGACCATTCTACACGTGCACCCTGCGAATGTTATTGTCATTTAAATTGTAGACCACGTGGTTTTATTTGAGCCTTTCAGTTTCGCAGTAAAAATCATGCCTCGTGTTTATAGTCTATTTCATAGAATATAGGTACTTAATTAAATTGTAATCAAATATGAAATATAGACGTGTATTGATTTTAAACTTTATCTTCATTAATTGGTGGATAAAATCAGTTCTAGAAATAAATGTGACAATAGAAAAATAGGTTTTTTCTGCTGTTGCAACAATTAACATGTTTAGTAGCGACCCCCCCCCCCCCCAAGGATTAATTTTCGACCCGCGCCTGGCCTAATAAAAACCCTAATAGTGAAACAGACTATACTAGTTTATGTAAAATAGAACCAAGATTTTAGGAAATAGACTATAAACACGAGGCACAATTTTTACCGCGAAACTGGAAGGGTCAAATGAAAATAAAATTCGCAGGGGTGGTATAAATGGCAATATATTGAGTTTGTATCCTTAAAACAGCCATTGCATTCCACACCTTGCTATGTTTAGTCATGTCATGCTGTTAAAGCTGAACACCGCTCGTAAATAGGCACCGTCAACTCACACAGGTATATAAACCCCTCGATTTCGTTACACCCGATTGCACACCTGAAACTCGTGGCCAACGTTTAGTATTCCTTTCGTGGTCTTTAGATTTTGTGCATTAATTTCTTATTTTATGTGCATATTCTGTTGTAAATAATGCATTGACCAATGGATTTGATGTTAGTATTTTTCTGGCTTGAAAAAAGTGCGTAAAGAAGATGGATGAATAAGGCGTGCAAACAGCCTATATTGGGATAAGATATAATAAAATTAAAATATGAACAAATCTCATAATTTCTTTCTAAATTATTGAAAACAATGTATATTTATCATAACATAGGCGTCGGAACCGGGGGGCGGGGGGGTGGGGCTAGGGGGGCACCCCACGGATTAGGATTTTCATGATTTTGGGAATTGTGGTTTTTTTTTCTTTTTGCTTGTCAAGATTTCTGAGGATTAGTCTAGCCCCCCCACCCCCCACTTTCATTCAATTTGCTTCCGACGCCACTGCACAACATCGATTTATAATCTTTAAATATGTTAAATATTTAAAATAGGTTTATTTAAACTGGGTGTGCGTGTCAAAACCTCCAAATACACCCCTGCGAATGTTATTGTCATTAAAATTTTAGACCACATGGTTTTATTTGACCCTTTCAGTTTTGCAGTAAAAATCGTGCCTCGTGTTTATAGTCTATTTTATAGAATCTAAGTGTAATGATGGTGTTATTGTAGATAAAGACAACAACTCCAACGTAGGGTTCTCTATTATGACTTTATATAATATCATAAGCTCTGAAATATTTAACAATACATGTATCACAATAAGTAATTTATCAATATCACATCATCATAAAAATAAAATAGATCATACATAATATATCATTGCATTGTATAAGAATCAAAACATCCATTTCATGATTTTGCTAAGCACAGTTTACAAGCAAGAGTTATTCCCCTTATCACAGTGCTAACTGATATATTAAGAGTTCAATAATATTTATCCTGTGTAATTAATAATTTAGATAGTTATTAATGTTTAATAAATAAAACATATTAAACTTAACTTAGGCAATAAGTATCAAATCTGATATATATTTATATATATATGCATACCTATGTGTGACACAAAGCCTAATTGATCTGCATCTGCATGATCCTTCTATATTCTTCAGGTATGGAATCTATATACATATAGCAATACTCTTAAAACTACATTTAGGTTATCTAGCTTAAGATTGTTAAAATAACAGTTATCAAATAATGAGTATTGCTCAAACACTAAGTTTTCACTCATGATAATTTACATTTAAATAGATTTACATTTCACTATATATCATTTACTTATCTAGTAAATATAATATACTTTATTAATAAGCAGTAATCTTAATAGCATAAAATACAAAAAAATTACTTACAGTCTATAGATTTCTTCTTGGTCTTAAGATAAATACATCTGGTCAGTATGAAGATCAGATCAAAAAGGACAAAGCAAAGAGAGGGAATTTAAAGGACCAATGAAATTGAGAATTCAAAAATAGAATTGACCATGTGATATATAATTAACTAAAACAGGTTTACACTGACCATAATGACCATTGTGATGTCATACTATATAAATAACTATGTAGCTATTTACATACTGTTAGGTTGTACATAAAGTTGTTTATATTGACAACTTTTATAGTAAATACTGTAAACTTATAATTTATAGAACTATTAATTGATAATTTCATGATAATGAAATTATGACTTAATTAATATGAAATATCACCCTATCACATAAGTACTTGTTGTCAAATATAAATTCTAGACGTATATTGATATTTAAACTTTATTTTCATTAATTGGTGGATAAAATGTGTTTTAGAAATAAATGTGACAATACAACAAATAGTTTTTTTTCTGCTGTTGCGACAATTAACTTGCGTAGTAGAGATCCCCCCCCCCTAGGAATTAATTTTCGATCCGCGCCTGACCTAGTATAATAACATCAATAGTGAAAGAGAGTATACTATTTTATGCAGAATGTTCCTTGAAAATGGCTCGATATACTAAGTTTTTATGCAAAACATTCACCCATTATTTTTTTTAAAACATAGTATTGCACACCACAATCATCAAACAGGGCTATGATTTTATTTAGCAACCTTATGTTTATATTTTCAACCACTCTACACGTGGTTGAACACGAACGATGACTGTGTTCTGAATATCATCGTTAAATTTAAATAACCGCTAGATGGTGAAATAAGACATAAATCTTTAAAGATTTTGATGTTTTAACATAAATCAAAGTAGGATATGATATGAAAATTGACCAGTACTTACGTATTTTGAGAATATTATCCGAACACTTATACTTCCGCTCGAAATTTCACAGGAACTGAATAAATCTCGGTGAAGTCTCGTGAACTTTCATTCGAGCACCTCTGGATTTATAACATACTTAGCAAAGATAAAGGAAACGTTCCGAACACATTCGCAGGGGTGAAATAGTGTCATTTTTTAGAACTTCAATGCCTTTTCTTTTATAGAGTGGGTCTGGGCTCTATATTTTTGTCATAGTCTATATAAGGTTTAAAGGAAATCAAACCGATTTCAATCAACAAAAACGTGGAGAGATTACCCACTATACTTTAAAAATGTCATTTTGTACCCCAACAATTTAACGTTTTAGAGAAATACTACAAGTCCGTAAATTCGTGGTTTAAGTTGCATTTAGCATTTCACTACCAAGTATGTCGTGACTGAAATGGCTCAATGGTTAGAGCACCAGACATAAGGTAACATTATAGAGCTAGGGTTTTTAGATTGTGGGTTCGATACCACCAAAACTTTAAAATTCATTTTTTTTCTTATTGTTTGTTAAAATATTCAAAACTGAATGTAGTTAGAAATTTTGCTTTTGTAAACTTGTAATATAACATCATCTAGTATATTTGGTGCAAAAAAAAATAATTTGAAATTTTTTTTTCTCGACAAAACCAAATGGGCATTTGCGCTATCTTGTTCCCCCATCTTCTTTGATAATTTCATCGCGACCGAGTAACACGGAGGGGCAAAATGTACGTCCACACAGGTGAGACCTCAACAGCAAAGTACTTTGAACTGTTAAGAGGTCTTAGCCTTATATACGGGTTGTAGGGACAGCAGTAATGAAAGAGAAATATAGCGGACAGTGCTTATTTACAAGCTGTATTCAGCTGTAACTAATTGATTTCATTCTGTCTGATCTGGATATTTCCAGTAACACGTTATACTTTTGATGCAGACTCGTGGGTTATCTATTAGAATTTGTCATATTAGGTGTATGGCGTGAATTTTTAAAAACATCATACATGTATTAACATCCACCAAGTATCATTTCCTCTATTTCTTATGGAAATTGATTGTAAATGTAATTCATAGCTGAGTAAAAATTGACAGGACTGAAATCTACAGGCCCCGTTTATCGATTGGTCGAAACCTACAGCATCGCGACTGCACGAAATAATCATGATGATTTCAACCTCAAATTCCCAAAGAAGGCGATTTGGTTTCTTTTAGCTAACGTGCAGATGATTATTAACGGTAATATAGTTTGTTTTTTTTTTTACGTTTTCCAATCAGTTGATTGATTTGTTAATGAAAAGTGTAAATATGAATAATATGATTCATGCGGGTATGAAGGTAGCAATCATTGCATAAAAAAAACGCGGGTTATGCACTTTTCTGAAATGTCGCCACATTCACATCCTGCGTGAATAACCAAAGAAAGCATTTTACTGTTTAAGTAATTGCAAAGTAGAAAAAACCCTTTATAGTCCATATCGAAGCGTAAATGCCTTTTGCCATATTGCTTCAATGCACTTTATAGCTTAGTCCGTTTCTCACCTTGAGAGTTCCATAAAGAATCTTAAGTTTGCATTCATTTGAGATTTAAACTATTTTTGTTCATATAATAACATGTTTTTAAGTTCAGATTACATTTGACAAATTGTGCTTTTCTGCATTGTAAATTAAGTGACACACTTGGCTGTGAACTTTAATATAGTTTATCAATAGCCTTACATTTACTCTCGCAGAACATAAGACGACAAAATTTACGTTTTCAGTTGAAATTTTATAAACACAAACATCAGCATGTCGACATAAAAAGGTAGCATCTAGCATCTTGGATGTCACAGGTGGGCGATATTTGAGATTTTTTGAGATTTTGTATAATTCATATCAGATTGCAATTTCTTGCATGTCAACATAGTTATGTTGCATGTTGACATAACTATCTTGCATGTCAACATATTTATCTTGCATGTCGACATATTTGATAGAAAAATAACTTGCACACAAGGGGCAGAGATATGCCACCATACGAAACTGATATTTTGCGGAGATTTTGAGCAGGACAAGCCTCGCGCGAATATATGTGATCCGAATATAAATTTCTATAGTGTAATCTAAAAACATAATTTGAAACTTTCATTGCAACAAAACATATAAAATACTCGTTTTAACTGATTCACCGGGGAACATCATCATGGAAAGCCAACGAATTAAAAAATTAATGTGATTTCAACGTAAAGGACAAGAGCGTAGAATGCCTGACAAATCTCTCTCTCTCCCCCCCCCCCTACCCAGGATTTTTAAATGGCATATGAACACAAAAAAATCTGTACATATGAAAGTGTGTATCAGTACATATACATGTGTATTATTGAACTGCATTTTCTGCTAAATAAGTGATAAACATTAATACATACACTTGGTACTTATCTCCTTTGTTTTTTTTGTTTGCTTTCTAAACATTACAGCATGATCTCATATCTGTGCTAGCGCTATTAATGAACATTACGTAATTGTTGTCATTATATAAATGGTATTAAATATTTTTTCATAATGATTTAATAAAGAAGCAAAATATAATTTACTTGATAAGTTAAAAAATAAAACGCCGTCTACACCATTCGAACACCCTCTCAATCGAGAAGTATGGACTACTAGCGTCCGCATAACACAGTGAGCTACGTTGACATATTCGATTACAAGTGAATAAAATTAACTGTTTGACAATAATTAATAAACTAAAACGTTTATAGTTAAAACCACGAATTTGACCCATTAAGGGCCTAGACTCAATTTTAATAAATCAATAATGAAAAAAAAAATTTAAAAAAATTATTTAAAAAAAAAATGTACTTTGAGAATGGAGTCAGGACCCATTCATACCTAAATTTTGCAATTTAGAACAGTGAATGATCCAAAAATTTGGCATTAACCGCTGTGCAAGCTTAATTTGGAAACCTATACCTGTTGTGTTTTTAGAATTACGGCACATTATTGACTCCAATTGTGAAATTTATACTAAAAACAATGCATACAAACCAAAAATTAATATTCTAACTTTATTGAAATTCTTTCGTCTTCATGGCTCCGAGTGGGGTGTATACAACGCCTTGTACGCCCCTGTTCTTTCTTTTGATTAAATTTATTCAAAAATTGATATTTCGCTGTTTGCAACGGAAGCCATTTCGTGCTAGGTGAAAAAAGTATTTTATCTGGTACCAACAGACGAGCAGACGGTTCAAGCGACAGGCAAACATACGGACAGTAAGACGAAAAATAAGTTAGCCATGCAGTCAGTCGATGCGGAGTCTCCGTAAGCGGAGATCACATGGAGGTCACACTAATATAATGTATAATTTATCGTCTCTACATTGACTGAATTTGACAATGGAGACGCTTGTACGCGCACGGTCTCTGGACATAGTATTGATGACCCGTGATCATAACCCCAAGGTGTACACACTTCTCTGTAATCTCTCCCTTTATTTCCTTGGAGGCGAGATGCTTATTGCTGGTTTCGTTTTAGATGGAAATCTTCCATTAGCAGTACCAGTGTGTACAGCAATCTTCACTGACCTGAGAGAAATATTTGAAAAATACTTTGTTTATATATTTTGATATTGAATGTAGTTCAATGCCGCTTATGAGTTGTCGGTGGCGGGAAAAATAGTGTACAGGATAGAAGTCATACGGTGGAGAGTGGAAACAACAAATTATACATTACCTTATTTAGATATAGTTCGGAACACTATACATGTATATGTATTTTCTTTAGCTTTAATCGATATAGGCCATAATTATCTAATGAATGTTTTAAAGATAGAAATGTTTGGGTTTTTTAAACAGCAAAATAAGTAAAAAAACCTTTTATATACTACTGTAAAACTCTTTTAATTTGATCTCACAAGTTTTTTTGTGAAAATATTGAATGGTGCGTGTATTCTCTTCCGAGAATATTTAATATTTTTTTTATATTTGCTTGTCATTTTTGTAAGAATAGATAAGAAGTGGTTTAAAATTCAGTGTATTAAAAAACAAGGTTTTCTGTCAAAACTTTCAATATTTCTGCCCACGGTAGGGCCTCCATATATAGATTTTGACTTCCCGCAGTTGAAGGTTTGTGAAGAAGGATGGCAGTCAATGTTCCTGGACTCGTGGCTGTTATCGTTTTCTATGTGTTAATTCTTGCTCTTGGACTATGGGCAGCAAGAAAAAACAAAGGAGAAACAAAGAGCGAAAATATAATGTTGGCTGGCCGAAACATCAACCTTTTTGTGGGGATGTTCACCATGACAGGTAAAGAAAAAGAAAAATTGTGAGTAAGACGTTAAAGTTAAATTGCGATCGAATTTTCATATTATTGACGTCGCACAAAATGAATTATATTGAAAATTTGTAAATGAAATAAAAAATGTTTTCTCAAATATGAATATGAAATATTCAGACATTGTTTCAGGCTACTCGCTATTTACAGAGTAATGGAGAGGGCAATACAATCATGACATTTTTATATACCGGTTTCTGACTCTAAATATCGCAGTGGTTTATATATCATTTATCATCACAGGTAAAATACTTCATCAAATAATTCATACGGTTCACTAAAACCACGCTATGGAACACTTTTTTTTAGTTTCTAAAGATGCAAGTGCTACTTCTTGTACTTAGCAAGTTCAACGTTTTAGATTATTGATTGTTTGGACCCCCAAAATGAATTTTGAAACTTTTGCCCTGTATTTTGCTATTTTGCACGCATTTTAAGTATATAATCCACATTTGTATTTTTCACTGAAGTTAATAATAAGCGAGTATCAGATCAATAAATCTGATATTTTAAAAAAAAATCATTTAAAACAATATATATTTAACATATCAGTGATTTTAAACCTATAAATATGTTCAATACTTGGAATATGTTGACTCAAACAGGCGTATACGTATCAAAACCTGCAAATACTGTCATTTTTTAGAACTTCAAGGCATTGTCTTTTATAGAGTGGGTCTGATTTCAATCAACAAAAACGTGGAGAGATGACCCACTATACATTTAAGATATTATTTTGTATCCCAACAATTGAACGTTTTGAAAAAAAAATGCAAGTCCGTAAATTCGTGGCCAAAGTCACACATAATATTTAAACATCCTTCTTTGTTGTGTCTGAAATGGCTCAGTGATTAGAGTACCTGGCGTAAACTAACCTTATATATCTAGGGTTTTTATTATATGGGTTCGATACCACCAAAATTTCCAGCAATATTGTTTTTCCTTATCTTTTGTTAAATATATTAAAAACTGAATATAGTTAGAAATTGTGCTTTTGCAAACTTGTATCATAATATATTTGAATAGATTTAATCGGGAAAAAATAAATTCAAAATTGTATTTCACGACTAAACCGAATGGGCATTTGCGCCATCTGATTCCCCCATCTTCAAATTTCATAAGAATATAAGGAGAGCTTATCAGATGACTTAAGAGTTGAAAGGTGATACAAATCAACGTGTTTTTCTTGATATTTTTGGAAATATAGGAGTTTATGATAACTATTAATATTATTTAAAATTTTACATTTAATTCTCAATAAAAGATTTATATAAAAATAAATGATGAAACCGACATTTATGCATGAAATACCGACTGTGCAATTTTAATTTTTTAAAATAATTGTGTTAATTTACCAGAGTATCTATTTCTAACTGTGTTTGGGGAATTTCAGGACGGGGAGAAACCGTTTGCAACTGTATAAGTGCGAAAAACTCACGGGGCAAAAATGTAAAGTGTATACAGTATTTCTATTTCAAAATTTTTCATTTCATTTATTCATCATGGCACAACAAATGAAAAAAATATGTTAAATAAATTATATACTTCAAATTTCTTACAAAAACTCTTTGATAGCGGTACATTTTAAATATTTTCAGTTTTATTTATGGTCAAATGGAACTGATAACAAAGTAGAGGAATTTTCTTCTTTTGTAGCTACCTGGGTGGGTGGAGGCTTTATAAATGGCACAGCGGAGTATGTCTACACCCTAGGGCTGGTCTGGTGCCAAGCTCCTCTTGGGTATGCCGTCAGCCTCGTACTCGGTAAATTGTAAACATTTAATTTGAAATCAAGCAACTTGATTTCACGTCGTCGAAATATCTAAATTTAAGAATTAATAAAAAAGTAAACGTGTTTACGACCACTCCTCTTCATTGGTAGGAGGTGTATTCTTCGCCCAAAGAATGAGGTCCCAGGGTCACGTGACGATGTTAGATCCATACAGCAGGAAATTCGGCAACAAGATGGGAGGGATTCTGTACATCCCTTCACTTCTAGGGGAGGTCTTCTGGAGCGGAGCCATTCTCTCGGCGTTAGGTAAGTAGATAAACACGTGAAGTGGTATGCTCTCTGCACCATTGTTGCCTTTTACAGGTATGATCATAATTGTAATGCATGCACTAGCCACTGATGTCTCCTGTACAGGTATATTCAATTATTCATCATTGATACTTGTAATAATGGAGTTCACTTTTTACAGTTAATGGAGCTTGATGGTCAACAAATCAACGAAAGAAAAAGTCCAGATATTTTAGGAGTTAAAATTTGAACATTTTTCTATATCTTTATATATAGCTTTTCATTTAAAGAAAGTAAATATAGTCAAAAACAGTCGCGACCTTCAATCCCTCTTAACGGGTGAATTTATCAATGTACATGTCATACATGCACAGAACTGGGGTACTCTAATGACTGTGTGGTAACATTTCCAGGGTCCACACTGGCCGTGATCCTGGACATTGACCAGACCCTGTCCATCATCATCTCGGCCTGTATCGCCGTCCTCTACACACTGTTCGGGGGACTGTACTCAGTCGCCTACACGGACGTACTCCAGCTTACCTGTATGTTTGTCGGTCTGGTGAGTGTGTTTTTGTGTGGGCGTTAGCCATCCTTTGATATATACATTGGATCAGTGTATATATCAATCATTTAAAATTCTAATTAAAACCACATCACTCTCCCTGTTCAGTAAACGAAATATTTAAACAAAGAGTCTTTCTTTTAATGATTCATGTGGGTATGAAGGCAGCGAGCATTGTAGAAAAACATAACCCGCAGTAGAGGGCTATGTAATCTTCAAAGGTCGCACGAATTATAAAAGAAAGTTAAATGGATTATTGGGTTAATTAAAAAGAGAAATTAAAAGCAACTAAATTATTACGCCAGATAGAAGAAATGGCCAATGCTTCTATATGGGAACTTGATTCTGACGTCATTTCGTGCAGTGCACGATTGTGTTAGGTAACTGAGGGTTTCAAATCAATTGATGGATAGAACTTCTGTTTTCAGCCCAGTTAGTTTCTATAGGATTATGAATATCAATTGCTATGGTGTTTTTTTTTTTTAACGAAAAGTATACCTGTACGGGGTAGAATTACCTCGCTTGAGTCACACTATGTTCTTGGTGAAAACTCGTCTTGGTTTTCCCTCAGTGGTTGAGTATTCCATTCGCCATGACAAACGAGCATGTGACCAGCATCACAACCAATTCCTCCACGGTCTGGATCAAGGAACTGGAGCCCAAGTACGTGGGTTACTACATGGACTCGTTCATGCTGCTGATACTGGGCGGGATTCCGTGGCAGGCCTACTTCCAGAGAGTCCTGTCCGCTAACTCCGCCTTCAACGCAAAGATGCTGTCCATCACCGCCGGGCTAGGGTGTGTCATTATGTCCGTACCATCGGTCTTGATCGGGGCCGTCGCTGCTAACACAGGTGGGTGGGATTACGGTGGTATTTTTTATACATGAGGACTGCATCATTCTCTCTGTCAAAATAAAGTTCAGCGCAACGCATTTTGTAATGGGTTTAATTTCTTTTTTCAACCATTTTCTCTAAAGTAAGGGGAAATAATACTTTTTTGTTGAAAAAATTGATATTACTGCTTCAAATAGACATAATTTTCTATAAACTTTATAAAAGGGTTGTGTCGTGTCGTATTTAAGATGTTATTGATGTTATGACTTTGCGACACTATAAGTACGGGGAATAGCAACTCGCTTGGCAGTGGAGGACCCTTAGTCACTAAATCCGGTCCAAAAGGTTTGGGACTAGCGACTCTGAAATCAGATACAGGGAAGCCTTGATTAATTAACTGAACAACTTTATTGATGCAGGTCTCCGATTAGAAAGCAAACAACATAATAGTCACCAGGCACAATAAAAAAATATTTCTAACTGCTTTAAGCATTACAAATGTAGGTGCCCTATCCTACCTAACGCTGGTGACTATCAGAGTGATCAAACAATATAAAAATACTCACTCTGTATAAAAAATCTAAACAATTACACATTTCTAAATAGTTGTTAAAGTAAACAAATGCTGAGGAAATTCGAACGTATAGAAGTAAATAAGGTAAACAAGTGATTTGATAAATAAAACTTTACAACGATAAACCATTGATAAAAGCATGTATAATTTTACCCGTTTCTTCCTTGAGATAAAAATCAAATAAGTATAACAAATAAAACTTACGATGTAGACGTTTCACGCGGCTATTGTTTAAAGAAATAGTGAAATGAAAAACCAAAACGGAATAACCATTTCCGGTTTTATAAAGAGAATATAAAAACGCTTATGCCGCCTGGTGTCAGTTATGAAACTTGTTAAAAATAAATTTAACTAATCAACAAAATGAATAATCAAGCCAAAAACCTTTTTCAACTAACTTAACATTTAAAAGTAAAAAAATATCAAAACTGGCTTAATGAAAATAAACAAGGTCAAATAAAAACTTTAACTCTGATGAAAGCTCAAATTTCTTAAAAGTGCATTTAAACATTAAAAATAATAAGAAATACTTTATATTTCATTAAAATAAAGAAAATGAAAAATATTTGAACTTTGCATGAATGAATTTAACAAAAATGAACGTAAACCATAATTTACCTGAAATCAGATACAGGGAAGCCTTGATTAATTAACTGAACAACTTTATTGATGCAGGTCTCCGATTAGAATGGCCGAGGTAGGGCACGCTATCTCAATCGGAGACCTGGGCTTCCCTGATCTATTTCGACCAATCAAAAATTAGATTCTTTGTTCGGAACAATTTTGGTAATTAAAAAATTAACCCACGTGACCTTATCGACGGACACTGGCCATAAAGAAATAATTGAGTTAACGTAGGTAATCCCTTGACAAAGAAAAATCTGTTGACACCTGAGCACATCTTGTTTTTGACACCAGGTAAAAAGATAAAAAGACACCGTAATAACAATTACAAACATTGAAGCACCCATATGTAAATTTCATAGGTCTTCGGATTAATCAATTACATAATTATACATTTTTGTGACATTATTACTCCGCGTGTTTTACAGATAATGTTTAGATAAGTAATTTGACAAAAATAAGCCATTTACTTTGAATCATCTGACTTTGTTCAAAAACTCTGTAACAATATTTGTTAGATATGCCGACATTAAAGTCTTGTATGTATTTTATATAATGGAGAAAAAAATCAAAATTAAAATGTGCATTGCTGATAATGGTAAACCTGAGTAAAATATGAGATCAATAAAAAATATTCTACACTACATATCAAACACACTAATTGGCTAAATAATGTCTCTAATGAAATTCTACACAAAAAAATAAAAAAACATTTATCTTTAATTAAGACACACATATATTGTTATTAATCATATCTGTCCTTTCCGATATATTTTATTTTATCAAATAAAACATACAACATACAACTTTCCCCCTTGCTCAAAGTAGTCATGTTGTATGTTTTATTTGATAAAATAAAATATATCGGAAAGGACAGTTGGAACATGATCCAAGCCACCCCTCTTTTAAAACATTTCCCTAGCTTGTATGTACACGTTTGTATGTAAATGTAAGAAAAGTGAACAATGACAATTAAAACGAACATACTGTCAGCTAAAACCTGCATAGTATCATTGTGCTCGTTAGTCAGTTTGTGATTGATGGTTGTAAATGGGTATTACATTCTAGTCATATAATGTTTAATCAAACCCCCGTAGGATGATTTATGAATGACAAGCCTCGGGTATTTTCTGAGAATCTAGTTATAAAATATCACATTATACATTTTGTGACGTGCTTCTCGTATCAATCTTATCAATACAGTATACTGATCTTATTTGATGTCACGGCATAATAAACTTCTAGCATTTAACATATAGCAAGTTCTTGTTATAAGTTGTGAACACAGGCGTCGGGAGGGGGGGGGGGGGGGGGGGGGGCTAAGCCCCCCTTCCACTTTTTTTGCAAAGTTGTACATAACTATAAACAAAAACCTTTATTTTTTTGCCTGTCAAGATTTTTTTGACAAGTTTCCCACCCCCCAACTTTCAATTTGCTTCCGACGTCACTGTTGAAAATTTCTTTGTCTGTGATATATGCTATATTACAACCAATATTCATATATCCTTGTATCTATATGTAGATTTTAACTTAATACTAATTCAGATTGGAACGCAACAACGTATGCAACAGTGGACAAGAAGCCCGTCCCCATTCCTAGCGACCAGGCGTCCAACATCCTCCCCCTGGTCATGCAGTACCTGACACCCACCTGGGTCTCCTTCATCGGCCTGGGGGCCGTGGCTGCGGCCGTAATGTCGTCCACGGATTCCTCCATTCTCTCAGCGAGCTCCATGTTTGCCAGAAATATCTACAAGATGATATTCCGTCCCAAAGTAGGTTTTGAATACATGCGCAGATCAAGAATTTTTTTTTTTTTGGGGGGGGGGGGGGGCTGTTTCCAAGAGATAATTGTGTTTTCTGGGAAGGGGGAAGGGTCCAAGGACTATTTTCAGTAAATTTACTATGTGAATTTGATAAGTTTGAATTTTCCGGGGGGGGGGGGTCCGGAACCTCCAACCCCCCCTTCTTTTGATCCGTGTGGGGCATGAAAATGTTATCCTTACGTAAGCTGGTAAACCAGTATGTTAGCAAGCAGGCGGTGAGTCGGTGTAAAGGCGAAAAGTCATCCCCTGTTGCAATTTTAATTGACTTATGAAATTGACATATAAAGTTAAAGAACGTTTATTAATGATGATCATGCTTGATTCATTCGTAAAGTAGGAAGAATTTCTCTCCCTCGATAGAAATAATTGACATAATCAAACGTTTCAATGACATCCATCCTGGAAGTTAAATAGTTTTCTTAATCAAGTTAAATGGCACGTTTTTGCATCAAAAAAGGATCTTCTTAATCAAATATTCTCTTATCATTCATCATAATGTATCATTAAATGTATTATCAAGTTGGAAGATAAAGATCTCACAAGAATAAAAATGATCGCATGTTTTTTTTTAAAAGGGGTTTTAACATTTTTTATAATTTCTTTCTCCTGTAAATTTTCTTGTAGGCCTCTGAGAGGGAAATAATGTGGGCGATGAGAATCTCCATCTTCTTTATCGGCGCCCTGGCAACTTTCATTGCGATTGTTGTTGAATCAGTCTACGTGCTGTGGTTCCTATGCTCAGATTTGTTGTACGTCATCAGCTTTCCACAACTTTTATGTGTTGTCTACCTTAGGGACACCAACACTTACGGATCGGTTGTCGGTTTTGTTGTCGGTGTAGTTCTCCGATTAACCGGTGGTGAATATACTCTGCATATCACGCCCGTTATCAAATATCCATGGTACTCCGAGTCTGAGGGATTACAATTATTTCCGTATAAAACCTTCGCTATGTTGGTTACTTTCACTTCCATCGTTGCTGTTTCGAGCTTAACAACGTACGTATTTGGACGAGGATTGCTTCCTTCGAAGTTCGATATCTTTAAATGTTTTGAGGGAAAATCAGAATGTTCAGTAGAATTGCATGTATCGTCATCATCAACAAAATACAACGACAACCCTGCGTATGCGCACTCTCAAAACCAACTTCATGGAAGATACCAATCAACGAGAGAAATCCCAGAGAAATGAATCTTGATCACACCAAATGTTATTTTAAAGTTTTTAAAAAAATACTTTTATTACTGTAAGTAAAATATAGAACTGTCTCTGATTATTTTTATATTCTGTACAAGCAATTTTCAGTATCATTGTTTGCCAAACATTTCGATTTTCATGCTAATATTTCTATGCTCAAACTAACAAACTAAATTTTTTATAACGCGCATTCTTTTTCCTGTGGTTGAAGTGCATGGCGAAAAATGAAAATAAATTAAAAAAAAATCCTTTGGGATTTTGCATTGAAAAAAAGTTGATAATGCCGAAAAATTAAGCGAGATGTTAACAAATTAAAATGAATTAAATATTTAGCGATTTATTATTTTGTCAATGTATTTGTACGTATGGAATGAAATTTTATAGAGTAAAACTTAGGGCAGCGGAAAAAGAAAGCGTGTTATATAAAATTTAGTTTTAGACAATGCTACTCAGAGCAGTTACCGCAGGTTGGCCTGAGGAAATGCCGTTCTGCCCCTCTGAGTAGCATGGATTCGCATGCCCGATCTTACCATGTGGGGGAGTTTTGGGAACGGAAGCCTCGAGGACCGATCTTCAAACTTTCTGTTAAAGATTTTCTCTCATAAAGATTAAAAGGTTTAAACCATATGTATGCGTATTTGTTAAAAGAGATGTAATGCAGAAAATCATCAAAATACAAAATGGCTTTATTCCCAATTCACAATCTTATGGAAAATATTCTAAATAGATTTAAGATAAACTTAACTGTTTAGAAGCAACCCCCCTCCCCCTTTTTCAACCTCCACATCAATAACATATCATAATGACGTTTAAATTTTGCATTGTATTCGAATGGCTCACTAAGTCACGTGACTTGGTATTTAAAAGTGACACATGTTGCCGTCAAAATGAATTTTATATTCCTTAAAAATTGAGATGAAAAATATGTTGAGTACACAATCAGACTTTATGTTTTTGTATTTTCTGTTTTCCAAACGAACTTGTTGAGATTTTTCAGTGCAATGGCATCACCAACTGGACTGCTGAAAGATTTGTCGGCATTTTACTTCCATTGTTTTTTAATCAAGGTTTGTGTTTACGAGAAAGACTCGTGGATCAGTCTGCTCGTGTCTTTTGTTTCAATTAGTGTGATACTTAAACGCTTTTACTAGAAAAAAGAGCTGAGAAAAGAATGGCTTAATCCAATGAAATCGGTCCACGGAGAAAAAAAACTTTCACGAGGTAACTCGGTTAACTCCACAAAATGTTAACCTATGTGAATCGTAAAAACACGTACAATGGCATGCATTAATAGTGCCGTGGATGTTGTAATTAAATCTCGTATGGAAGTCCCAACTTTCACCAATACATTTAATAACAAACAGGGTGGTGATGGCCGGAGTCTTAAATGGAAAATAATAGCATACGATAACTTGTTTGTAAAATTGCATATAATCGCCAGAATTTCTATCTCGTCTGAATTACTAGTAAAGTTTAAAAGGGATAAAGGATTTTTTTTTTTAAAAATTCATGTCTAGGCTATCATAAATTTAATTTTATCAATTGACATTTTGATGTTTGTAAATAATTCAATTAGTTTCAACATGACATTTACCGTAGATATAATTCAATAAATAAATTACAGGACACTTTAATATTATGATCCATTTTTGGAGAATAGGAAAATTAAATTGATTTGCAAAACCATATTTCATTTTTGTCATTTCATCAATAGTTATCCAATACTTTTATAGTTTGTATATAGAATATTCAACGATTCCTATTTTATATTGATACAAAACATATACATTGATCTTTAATTATCTACCCTTATAGATCAAAGTTTTGTAAACGTGCTGATCAAGTTAAGAAAAAAAAAACCACCGTTGCAATTAATAAAAAGAAGACGAAATAAATGCTTGTATTGAAAGTGCATTTTACATGTGCATAATGTGAGAGAAAATAAAAGAGAGAGAGAGAGAGAGAGAGAGCTTGCTTGAGCTTTTAATGTTTGCGTTCTTTAATTGGATTTTTCATCTTAAGAAAAAGATAATATAGAACAAAAAATGACCCTACATAGTATATACAATTTTCTTCCTGTATTATATCGTTTCGTGATAGAAAACGATCCCACATAAACAAATATATCACTTGATTAAGCAATTCTGTAGGAAAGCCAATTTCCTAGAAATTAAAAAAAAATAATTTTATGATACTCTTTATCTAAAATCTTGGAATAAACCATACAGTTAGCAAACACATGTAAAAATAGGTAATAATTGGAGATAAAAAAAATACATGTACATATACATATGTGCAAACTGTCCCATACTTTAGAAACATACGGTATGTCTTTTAAGAATCTTCAAGAACTTGTTTTTCTTCATCAGTCATAAACCAAATTCTTGATCTAAAATTACTTTTATATACCAGTTTGACAATTTAAAATTGTCAATAAATATATGAAGTTTATAGCTATCAAATACTAATTAATTTGGTTGATATAGGACTAGGGATTTTTTTCTTCTTAGAATGACGTGTCTACATATCAATATTCTTTCTAAATGCAAGGGCGTATTCCCTCCTACTCAATTTATCAGATAAGAAAAAATCTCAGAAAAATTTAACAAATAAACAACGACAGCCATTCACCTTTTGATTAATCCCAGGGAAATGTGTTTTACGGCAAAAGTTGCAGATCCTGTAGCTTGAAAAGGCAGAATTCTCATAAATTTCAGAGGGAGTTGATTTGATACGTTCCACGGGCATCATACTCTGGTAACAAATCACTTTTCTATGTTCCTTGATGCTTTGCCTGTGGAAGGAAGGTGAGCAGTCACGTCTTGGGTTTTCGAATTTAAGATGCATGTTTTTTAGAGAAAGAAAAAAATCCTTGATTTTCTGCAGGAATAAAAGACTGCGTCAAGTGTTTACTCATTGCAGAAGTTATTTCAAATATGCATGCACTTTTCTAGCAAAAGTAAGGCTATTTGATTTATTTGAAATTAATTAA
The DNA here is from genome assembly GCF_025612915.1 of Magallana angulata. NCBI lineage: Eukaryota > Metazoa > Mollusca > Bivalvia > Ostreida > Ostreidae > Magallana > Magallana angulata. Next base: position 17,921,027 of record NC_069116.1, on the reverse strand, counting down.
ATCGAAAGAGTCATATTTAAGCTTATCATTTTAAGCCATCGTTTACTCCCGTTGACTCCCCTATCAAATAAATATTCAATTTAAACATTGCGATTAAAAGTGGCGTATGATATTTATAATAAAAAATATATGTGCTGGATATTTAGAAGCGGGATGTTATAGCATTAAATGATTTATTTTTGACGTTGTCAATAACTGCCGTCAGGTGAGCAGACAAATTGAATAACGCGCGTTAGCGCGTTATGATAATTTGTCTGTTCACCTGACGGCAGTTATTGACACGACGACGTCAAAAATAAATCATTTAATGCTTATATTTACATTCCCTTACTGAAGAAATCAATTGTTTACTTAAATAAATCGATATTAAGTGCATATCACGGAGGGAGTGAATAAGTAACAGCAAGAACAGCTGTTTTGTAAAACTGGTTTAAACTGGGTTTCACATAGACTGTTGAGATGAGATCGACGAGCATGAAAATATAATCCAAGATAAATAACTCTTGAAATGTTGCTTTTTACAATAAAGTCAACCTTTTTGTCGAATAATTATAAAACATTGTGTTTTGACAACATTCATGAAATACATTTTTTAACCGATAACATAGAAATCACTGTTTGAGAACTACTTATGTAAATTACTCGTAAATTCATACGCAGTGAATATGTGTTGCATTTAGAGGCATTTAACCATCACGGAATTTAATGGAAAAACACAGTAGAATGTAAATATAATGTATTCGGAATGCTTTTACAACGAATTTTGATAATTGTCTAAATATGGCTCATTAAACTCAAATGACTCAAAACATATACAATTTAAAGAATTTAGGTATTCGAGTGATAGCTAAACAAGTTTTATCATATTCAGACAAAGAATATCGTACCATACAAATAAGCTTCTTTTCCTTTATGAGTAAATATTTTATGTAACAACTCTGTGACCCACCTGTCTATAGCAAGAAGCCGGAAAGCCCTAGTTAAACATGACGTTTCTAAAACGTGTCCACCGCTCAAAGTGGTCTCCAATATAGATTCTCATTTTACAGCGTTCTCTGTCAAACTGTTTCTTTCTTTTTTTTCTCTTCGAACACGTTATTCCACGGTCAACGGACCAAATTAACACGTTTTCGCGTAGACATCTTGTGAACGTACTAAAATTAGCTTGCCACATCACATGCTGATGAAATTTCAATACTGAGCTTTTACTGACTGGCCCGGTCAGTAAATAAACTAATTAAAATTTATATCTGATACTCTCAAATGCGTTTGAATTAAACTGTATGATTTAATGTATAGCTTTTTTGGCTTAATGGAAAAACTCAAATATATCTTTCTTTTAAAATTTTCATTTCAAACGCCATAATTATATACCTTAAACTCATCGGATAACACAGCGGACGGATTTAATAGTTAAAAAATTATTTTACAAAAATAAAGACCTTAATTGTCTGTATCGTGTATGACGTATTTTCATTAACAAAGAATAGAAAACCCTTACTTTGGAAAAAAAGGAATTTCAAAAATAAAAATATGACTTGACATTAAAATAAAAGAAAGGTAATTCATGACGTAATAAAACTGGATGGGAAGCTTTTTCTTTGATGCAACCTTTGCATGCTACACGATACTGGTTTCGATTCTTGCTAACACAGCTTATTAAAAGAGATTTATTATCTCCCTTGAGAACCAATTAATTAGACATTTGTATAATTTTCGTTTCGTAAACGAGCATAATTCACCATACCGAGGTTTTGATGTCTCCTCTAATCAATGCTACCGTTTGTACCGCCAGTAGATTTGTTCATTTCTAAAGATACAGTTGTCTCTGCTTCTTTCATTTTCTTTTCGCTTCATCATCCTACTCGAACACGTTATACATGTAAAGATTTTTATTTTCACATACAGATATAGTTCTATTTAGGTCAGCAATGACGCCATGTTATTTTCAACCAGTAACCTCTTGAATGCAAATCAATGACTGTTTTAAAAAAAATCCTTCTTTAAAAGAAATTTTAAATGAAATATTTCTGAAAACATAAGGTGCTTGTAATTAGGATTGCCCTCTATGGTAAAGATACAACAATCAACTTTACGGCATTCATATGCATGGTTGGATGAAAAGGTAATAAATTAACTGCAATGTTAGTTTAAACATTATTTTATTTCAAAAAGAATAGGATCTGAAATCAGGCATGGTCTATTATTGATCTCTCTTTAGAGAACCTTTGATTTCCTGGAATACAATGTTCATTGTAATCTTGTCAATGTTTCCTGGGAATGATTGAAATTTATCCACTAAACATTAAAAGTACTGATCATATATGTACAAAATATCTTTCAAAATGGAAAAAAAAATCAAGGTAAAAATATGCACGACAATTTGAGTTCTTGTGCAGATATTGCAGGAAATCAATAAAAGACTTTAATATCTGGTAATTTGTACAAAATAACTGATAGGCCGTGACATATTGGATCAGATTCACATCGGCGCTTGATTAATCCACACCTGAAAAATCTGAAGTTCACCGGAAGTGAAGATCGATGTAATTCCACATGTTTACAAACTTGATTGTTGTTGAATCGGAATGAATATTTCTTTTTTGACTTCCTGTTGTCTTCAATTTGTATACTTGCATTCAATACTGATTCTAAAGCTGTCATTTGTGTTTTGAAACACACCTTTTTATTAACACAATTCCGCCTCTTCCTAGCACCCAACTCGGAGATCTATGACCAAAGTGAAAAAAAAACCTACTTAAATAAGACTAAATCCTTTCTTCAGCTGTTCAACATTTCATAACTCAAGAAGAACTATACCATAATCTTTTACATTTGGGACACCCGCTATATAAAAAAGATAAAAAAAATTAAAGGAAAATATCTTTATTGTTTAACTTTTGACCAATTCCGGTAGTGCCCAGTTGGTTGTTAATTTAGACTTGCTGTTAAGAATAAATCTAACCTTAATGTCTTCGTATATAAGCACATGGTCATTCTAAAAATTAGCCTCATGTTACTAATGTAATCTATGGATTACTCCCTATGAAAACTTATTTAGATGTTTATATTTGATGCTTTTCCAATCACGCAAACATTTATATGCAGTGGAACAAATAATCGAGCTGTACTCGCAAGAAACACTTAAAGATTTTATGAACATGCTTGGATGATGAGAGTGTTTATTTCGATATTTCCTGTTTACCTTGCCAAGATTCACTACTGTCGTCTATCATTTGTAGTAGGTTGACGTGTTGGAACTTAGAAATGTCACGTGTTTCTTAAGATAACATATAAAATCACAAAATCTATAGATAATTTAGGAGATTTACTACATGTTTTTTGGTATTAAGAAAATGTTTAGCGTTAAGTGGCACTGAAGTTAATGGCTAGAAATACGATATTTTAATATCGTAGCTTTCAATCACAAAATGATACAGAGAGAGAGAGCAATCAACAAAACAGATACATTGATCAATAAAAATTAAGATCGATTATACCAGGACCCATCCATACATCTGCATAGAAATTTCTTTTTGTGAATATTTACGATTTCCATTCAGAAAACAGGTTCATCCGTAAATCGCATGATTGCAAAGGACACCATAAGGCCACACGGAAGTTAAAGAGTGTATGATTTAATCAGGTCATGGTTTTACCTCACAACCCATTCAACACAGAAATACAAGGTACGTGTATAGTCTGATCGCAGGCTAATTATCGCTTCTAATTATCGGTATACCCGGTACGTTCTTTTGTTAAATGAATCCAACATGCGGGTTGACAATGGAGTAGGTTGTGTATTTCCCTTGAGCTCTATAGGAAGATGTACACCCACATCTTCACAGAACATCCACGTTCAGATTTTGCCCTATATAGATCAATTTTTCCATCAATTTACCAAAGCCAGTAAGCAATTGATTTTCCTTTCAAAGGATCTGTTTTATTGAATTTCTAATTGATAAAAGGCCCTGTGTTGGATAATTAATAACATAAATCTGTAGATAAACACTGTTTTACGGACATTTTTGTCTCCGATTTAGGGCAGCATGCTCTGCATTTATCTAATCAAGGGATCTATTTGAATTGTGCCTGAGAAAGGAATTTCTCCTCATGTATTAGGGGAAATTGTTTGGTTACAGTTTGCGTATAGGATTAAGTTTTCCTTGGTAGTGCTCAAACAAATAAAGCAATTTGCTATGCAAGGTGAGCACGATCGAAATCCACTACTTAAGGGGATTTTCTTGCCTTATTAAGATTCTTTATAGTCTAGTTGTTTGTCTTTAACTTGTGATTTTGTTACTTAGTTTTTCTATGGGGTTGATTAGCCTGCGATTCACTAACTTTATTGCTATTTATTTATTTACGAGTAGTCTTTGTTCCAAGACTCCCACTGGTATTTTCTTGATTAACTTATTCTGTTTTATGTACAGGGTTACATAATATGTACTCTAAATAAATATAAATCATACATCTTACGATAGAAATTATGTTGTAGTTCAAATTCGAAAAGCTATTGAAATTGCGATAAAGTCTATTACTCTATGGTATACCGGTATTTTGCAATTATATGTATCATGTGATTTCGGTTTCTGGTCAATCTTGAATAACGAATCGTTAAAAAATTGCTGCTTATATAAGCAAGCATAATAATAATCTGTAAGATACTAGTATGATAATACCTTGTAGTTTCGGGGAAAATTTAGTATCGAGTTATATGATGAATAACCTTTGGGGAATAGTTGCCTGGATGCCCGCGATGAAGCCATGTTCTTATCACCATTGACCGATATTCTATCAAACAGGTTAAGACTTTTTGCTGTCTAATTATTTAGTAAGATCTTGTTCAATTTTCAAGTAAACGATTATGCAACAGCTGGTAAAATCTGAAACCAAGAAGTACTCTCATAAAAAAGAAAAGTAACGAGACGTAGAAGATCCTTAATATTGGAAAAAGGTAATTTCAAATATAATAATAATATGCGATACTGTATGCAGGCAAATATTCGCCCCATTTGCCCTCGTTGTCAGTGGGCAAATTTAAGACTGGGCGAATTTTAATGTTTTAAACTATCTCTGAAACTGGGCGAATACAAAACGGGGCGAGACTGTTTGCGAGTGTAAATGGCCGAAAATTACACGGGGCGAAAATAATTCAAATGAAAAAGGGGGTAGGTTATAACGAATTAGAATTGGATGCAAAGTTTCTTCTTTGGTAATCCTTTGAATGTTTCAGTATTTGTTCCGATTCTCGCTAACACGGCGTATTGAAAATTCATCTGAAACTATATATGTCTTGATCATAATGAAATTTCAATCTCCTCGATCAGTTGACTTTCCTGGTGTTTCAATTGCTATTATTTTTTGTTTTGAAAAAAAAAATTAAATTGAAAATTTTAATCATTGTGTTTTTTAATCAGAAAAGAAACCATACAGCTCAACAACACATGGGAAATAACATTTTGTTTTAATTTGTAAACAACCAAAAAAAAAAAAAAAAAAAAAACAAAAAAAAAAAAAAAAAAAACAAAACAAAACAAAACACTGACGCACCTAATGTGTTTTGTAATGGCTTGAATGCGTAATTAATTTTTTCACCAAAAACAAAATATACTCATTAAATGCGTAATCGCTTCGAGTGTTTGGTGATCTGGCCTTTTGTTGGGTCTGGGAATTGCTGCATATGTTTACCGTGTCATCTGAAGCGATGTCGTCACTTACCGCGGAAACCCAACACCAGTGAGAGTGTTTACTATCGAATCAGTTTGTTTAATGCCATTTTAGTATCGATTCATTGTGATCCAATTTTATACAGGTGTACATACTAATGAATGAAACATTAGAAATAAGCACATAACCCTGTATCGATTCCTTTCCACTTTACCTACCTCAGAAGAAGTTCAAGGAAGGCGAGTAGCCAATCAGAAAAGCCATCGGCTAGCCCCACGTGCTTGCAAGCAATATAAGCAGGGCTGTCATGATAACCTTGCTATTTTACGGATATTTTAATGACAGAGTGTGTTTTATGTGTGCCTTTTTTAGTATTTACGTTGATCTATAAATCTAAATTTTTTCTCCGCAAATTGTTAATGCAACTTTGAAATTGTACAACAAACAAGCTTTGTAGACATGCAGATGCACATTTGGGATTAACATTGCTAAGAATCGAGTAAGTGCTCTTTACAACGGGATGCTAAATGCAAATTGGTACTGAAGAGCAGTAATACATCCGAAAATCGATTCTAATGAACGGATTAAGTTTTTCCGACATTGACAGACACAAGAAAGTCCCCAGCCCCGCCATGGCGGAGATTGCAATGAGGACCCTGCACGTGTCACCACGACCGCGCGTGCGATCTACCTCCATGAAAAAGCCCAAAATTAGGCTGTCAGAGGACTTTGACCTGGGAGACATTCGCCCACGAACAAGCAGTTTGCCAACTAGAAACTCTGTCAGGAAGCCTAATCTTCTGGAAATTAGATCGGCTGGAATTTTGTATGAGGACAGCGAGCATGACTTGTACAGAGTAAGGACTTTTGAAAAAACAGCCAAAGGTTTGGTAAACCGAGGGGACTCTTTCATCTCGAGGAGCACAAACAGTGTTGTATCCTCCGGAAGTGAATTTGGTGCTTTATCAAGAACATCGAGCTCAACGTCCCAGGCCAGTTTCACGGAACATACCAAATCCTATCGCATCCTTATGATGGGAGCGCAAGGGGTCGGGAAAACTGCCTTAACGCAACAGTTCATGACTTCGGAATATCTTGGGGGTTTCGATACAAGCGTTGGTAAGCCTCTTATTCAATTCGGAAAACACCGTTAGATATTTCAAATGATTTGCTACTATATTGTCTATAAAACTTAAGCTTTGATTTTTTTTTATTTATACAATTACCTTTATGATGACAAAGTTAAAAACGTCTCAATTTTAAAACAAACACAGTAAATGCTATAGTTAAAACTAGAATTTTTGAGGAGACATTGATGAACATGTTTTTGATTTCATTGCTGTGTAAAAGTAATAGATTTTATTTGTTTCATGTGGCAAATCTTGTGAAAAATGATCAGCGAATGAAGCACAAACTTCTTCCTACCTGCAGGTCTGTAGCTCCCGGTCTGTAGAGAATCGGATGGACGACCTGGGAGCTACAGTTCCGTACCTGTTAAAAATTACCGCGCACAGAAAATTGCGCTAGTTTTGGATTGATTACTTGTCTAGTAATCTTATCCCCGAACACATTCTGTACAAACATTTTATTTCAAAAAATTCCTCTGACATTCTACTACATATATCGTCACATCACTTGCCTCTGATTTTCTTTTTGACTACCAGCCCCGTAAAGTGAGTTTACATGTAAACATGGCGGCTCACGATCTGCACGTGAATTTGATAAACGTTTCTTCATTTTCCGAGGTCGGGTAGCATGATTAAGATTGCAGCAAAGTCTGAAGTAAGTAAGGTGGCGATATTAGAAGTAAATTGGTACTAATTTTCCTCACAGAATTTGTGTAGCAGTTAAAATAACGTTAATCAGTCCAAAACCAGCGCAAATATGTGTGAGCCATAAATTGCAACCTTTAAACGTACGGAACTGTTGCTCCTAGGTCGTCCATCCGATTCTATTTAGACCGGAAGCTACAAATATGCAGCTAACTTCTTCCATAATGTAGCTTCAGTATGATAAGGTTATTTCAAATGTTTGCTTTTGTTTTGCAAATACGCCCATATGTTGCGAAAAATCTATGATGCAAACATTTATTCAGTAGATCAATATGAATCATGGCCTAACGTTAACGATCTTTTTATTTCTTCGAGTTCACTGTTTTTATGGTCCAAAATTAAAACATCATATTAAAACTTAAAACACCAGATCGCCAATTTGTTGCAGGTTACACATCAAAATTAATGCTTTCTAACTCATCTTGGAACGATTGTCTGTAAATAATACAATTACCAAGACCGATACTCTTATCAAGCTTTCAATAACAACAAAGTCTATGTAAATACCATCTCAAGAAAACAATGGACGGATGGAATAACATTGAATGGAAATCAATCGAGAGCGTCAGTCATTCGCGATCGGAAACTGGCTGTTTGATATTAAGAAAATCTATTGACTGTCGATGTTGAATCTGCTCGCAGCATGTGCAAAACGAAACAGTGCTTGAGCCAATATCACTGGCTGTTGCACATTTTTATATAATACATGTATATACTTTCCCTGCATTATACATGTATATGATATTCATATATAGGATTAAAAAAAACAAAACTAAAACAAAATCAATGGCGAATAGAATACAAATGTATAATGTGAATGTAGGACTGGTGAAAAAAGGTTGCATCTGTGTATTCAACAACAGAAGAGCCCAGAAGTTGACAAAACAATACATGTTTTATTGCCCTTTTCATTACACTATATAGTAATATAACGTGTATATAATACTAGACTTAATATAATATAGGGTGAATCGTATAGATATTTAGTTGATAGTCGTGAAAAAAAAATAGACAGAAAATGTTGCGTCAATACAATCCGCTTACTGATGCAGCTTTCTTTAATGCCTCTATGCAAATACAAAAGACACAGGATTTATTTTATAAAAGAATTTATCGGAGCACATAACATAAAAGAAAGACCCTTTAGTGTTGAAAATATAGTTTAGTGGTAATTTTGCAACCTTTTTATAGCTGAAAAATGCATTGAAATCGTTTCAATTAATAGTATATGGCAGTAGCTGCTTTCTTGGCACGTTACTTTCTTTTAATGAAGAGAAATTCAGAAAATAATCAAAGGGAGAGAAATGTAAATTAACCCAAAAACAATGAATTTTGAGGAGATATTGCATAACATGTTAAAGTCTCGCATGGGGAAACCTAAAGAAGATGTTCTATAAAGTCTTGACTTCCGTAGGGGTAATTACATTTATGCTCACTCGATCCGGGGACCGTAAACATTGTGGCAGAAAATTTATGAGGGTAGCAGCATGTAGCTTAGCATTATCGTAAATAAGATTATAAATATTAAAAAAGAAACACGGAGTAAAAAAGGTTACAAAACATGTTGCTGAGGTGATTAATGGTTAAATCATCAGGCGGAGAGATCTAAGGGGTTTTATCACTGAAACTTTCTTCATAGCAGAAGCTAGGCATGCAAAGGGGAAGAAAGGGGAATTAGTGCATTCATACAACCACTCGCACTGTCTGGTTTATTTTTGCACATAAGCTGTTTTCTTTATAGATTACAAGTGTGCAGACAATTGTTAACTTAGGCACCATATATTCAAATGAATAAAAGTGTATTTTATTTTTGTCACTCTTTTGGTAAATGACTTCTAGTGATACTTGTAGTGAAGCTGTCAGTTGTTTTCTTCGAGCGAATTTTTACATCAAACCACTTGTTAAAAGTGCCGCTATTTAATTTTTTTTTAGTTTCTTTGAAAATCTACAGATGCTTCTAAGTATGTTATTTTCATTTTTCTATATTTTGAAGTATTGATTGTACATAAAAAGGTTCATACAGACAGACAAATTATTAGGGTGATGAAAATTTCTCTATGAAAACAATTCAAGACGTTTACTTGTGCTTAATCTGTCATTGTAGAAATATTCCAATGTTTTCTAAAAGGAAAATGTTTCTCATGATATCTAATTTTTAGTAATACGTACATTACACTGCCCTGATCATCCTATTTTAGGATGGAGATACATGAAAATTTAATACAGTTTACAGCATAAATATGACAATGCAAATGAAATTGTTCATCGTTTAAAAACACTAGGATTTATTTTTCTAGTGTAATGGTGTTGCTATTTTAAAGTTCACTTTTACTTGACCTCAGCATCAAGCTAAAACGTCATGGTAAACGAAGCTTACACAATACTATAGAGACTTGTACGTACGGTGATGCTGCAGAGAATCCATGTTTTTTACGAGGGGTTATATGTGTATGTAAAGAGAACTTAGATCAAATGGCCCAATCCCCCGTGGCAAAGACATGCAAAACCTCCTGTCAAATCAAGCTCCTTCGACAGCGCAGTATTATTGCATTATGAACAGCTACACAAGAATAATATGATATCTTAAACAAAATATTGACGCCCTAATCAATAGCTCTATGAGGCGTTCAATTTTCTTGCGCATTAAGCATGTGAAAACTGCACTTTTTTTATTATTATTCACTGAAAATATTTGATCTCTGCACAATCTGTGATTTCCCAAAAAATTAATTACGAATGCCTAAGCAAACAATTATGCTTTAAAACACAAATACAATATATACATTTATCAAACTGCATGCAATCGATAAATACTGTATAGATGGCTGTTTTCGCCTGTTGTTTTTTCCCGCCCCTCTACTGTTGTAAACGGTTACGCCTCGTGTTGAATTCGCCCACATACTGACTCCGTGTTAAAAGAGAATAGTTTTAGACATTGTTGCAATTCGCCCAGTCTTAATTAAATCTGACCGCTCATAACGGATGCTAAAGGAGGAGTCAAAAATAAATTGGGAGTGGATAGTTTCCTTGTATACAGTACATGTACTTGTAATTACTACAGGTTTAACTAGAATATTTTTAGTGCATAAACAAAAAAATGTCTGATATGTGGTCTGGAGATCTATATAATTACGTGTTTTAAGGTTCCCCCATACAAAGATAAATTAATTAAAGGAAATAAACTTCTATACAATGTACATATACATGTATGTAAACATGTACGTTTTCCCAGCTTCTTCATTTTTTATACAACTTTTTTCATTGTTTTTGCACAAGCAGTTTTGCGTCACGGCGATGACTCGTTCACTTGCAATTACTAAAGGTTTTAACATTGGTAAATGAAAATATGTGTCTATACAATCAAAATACAATCGCCCGAGTCCTAATTAAAGAAAACTCCGAAGTTCCATATAGAATAGATCGATAGACTTGGGTGCTGCAATAGTGTCTGTATAGCCCCTAGGAATACAGGGGGCGGGGCCAGTTTTACGTCATCAAGATGAAAGGAAGGGGAGGGTTATCAGATATAGCCCCAGAAAGGAAGGGGAGGGTTATCAGATATAGCCCCAGACGATGATTGGTAAAGGGGGAGGGTTATCAGATATAGCCCCAGACGATGATTGGTGTCAATATGACCCACAATGTGCATAGAGATGAGATATGAATTAAAGATGAGCTGTCTTATAATGGAATAATATGAAATAGATGTTACTGTTTATGACTGGTTTTGAAATATCATTAACATAGGAAGGGGAGGGTTATCAGATATAGCCCCAGAAAGGAAGGGGAGGGTTATCAGATATAGCCCCAGACGATGATTGGTAAAGGGGGAGGGTTATCAGATATAGCCCCAGACGATGATTGGTGTCAATATGACCCACAATGTGCATAGAGATGAGATATGAATTAAAGATGAGCTGTCTTATAATGGAATAATATGAAATAGATGTTACTGTTTATGACTGGTTTTGAAATATCATTAACATTTACGATGACAGCTTCAATATGTAATTAAAATGTATGAGACTAAATGCATCCACACGACAAAGCAATTATTGTACTAACTGTATTACCTGTGCTGTGGTTTTTTATGACTTCGAAATAATTAAAAACATTTCTAAGATTAAGTGCATTCGAGTGGGAGGGAACATATTCGACTTGTGGTAATATATATAAGTCCCAGGAAATTCGTCTTAAAGTATGTTTGATTGTTCCTAAATAAAAACAACATATGGAGATTTTATACGCAGACCCTGAACCTAACGATACATTTTCATGGAAAAATTTTCCAAAGTCAATTTTTTATAGAAGAATGTTGACAATATTATTTCTAAAATGTTCTGCAGAGGAAGTTATAAGCAATGGAAAATTGTTGAAAAAAAGGAGATGCATGGCATGCGACTATGACCATCCGTCCGAGAGAAGACCACACATAGAAGGGATAGGGGAATGTGATCTGTCGACTATCGTGTCTGTGTATTATCATGATCTACTTGTTAAAACATATAAAAATGCAGAGGAAAAATTGTTTAAAAACTTTATCAAAATTTGCCATGAGAGAAATATATCACAAAGTGTTATGTCAGATTTTGTAGATTGGTTAAACTATAATTATAGGACCAATGCAGATGGAGTGAACGGAGCTATAAACGACTATGTTTGTCTATTATTATCATTAGAGTGAAAAAGAAGAGTATTTGGGGGGGGGGGGGAGGGAGGGGGATGGGGGGGGGGGGTTATGACTTGCAACAGGATGGATATTTAGAATGAATTTTTTTACTGTCAGAACTTCATCACTACAATATATATATAAATATATGAAGTGGTGATGGGGGAAAAAAAGAATAAAATTTAAAATGACCAATCAAAGATAGGAAATTACCTTTGTTAAGTATAAAAAAAAGGTGAAGGTGTGTTTTTTCTACATTATTCGGAAGTATGGACATGGAATCGAATTCAAAAGTTAACGATTTGATGGTGTTGGAGTGTGAAGAAGAATTAAAACTATCGGACAGAGTGATGCGGAGAAGGCCCGTCGGACAGGTGATCGTTTATTGCACAATAGTTGCTATGATGACATTATTATCTGTTAACACGATTATTCTTGAAGGGAAAAAAGAAAAAGAAATTAAAGTAGAGGCTCTATATGCCCGTGACTGTACTCAGTGGAAAAGCGAGAATTCCACAGGACTAAAACTAATGTGTCAATACGTGAATAAATTTCCGCTCAGCGAAGACATCTTCGTGCGAATCTGCGTCAAAGAAAACAATGTAGCAATAGATATTCGACGCTATAGAGGACACGAAGCAACAGAAGAAGGAATTCAGTTGAATCTCAATCAATGGCTGTATTTAAAATCATCAGTAAGACATATAGATTCCTCAATTACAAAGAGTGATTCGTAAGAGAATGTGAGAAAAACATGAATTTTTCCGATGTATATAATAAAATTAATTTTGAAAAAGAAGGTTGTCTGGGTTTTTTTTATTAGAGTATAAGAAGAAGAACACGAAAAAAGTGGAACTTTTTACAGTATTGAATTGCACGTAGACAAAACCTTTAAAAAAAAAGTAGGAGGAGGAGTCAGAGGTTTAATTAACGATGAAACGATTTTGAAATTAGGCTCTAGATAGTGTTAAAGAAAAGTGGGAGGAGTCAAAACTAATATTTAAGAACACATCCACTTTATTGAAAGCACGGTTAAAAAAAAAAAAAAATACTACATGTACATTGATTGAAAGTAAACAGCAAATATGGAAGTTATCTATTTAGCAAATCTTGGGAATGAAAGAGAAGTCAGGGTTTGCATAGTGAACAATACAAAAGAAATTGTAATAGGAGAATTGGAAGGTGATGACCGGCAGGGTATTACGTTGGACAGATGCCAGTGGACACAGTTAATGGGGTTTGCTCAAAACGCAACAAAAGCAATGCAAAGTATGCAAGATGAAGAAAACAGCGAAATCAATTATATGCAAGATTTGGGAGGCGATATTTATCTTCAAGTACATTCACCATTTCGATGTGTTACTGTAAGAAAATTTGTATCTGCGCCATACAGTGATCCTCTTTTACCTTATCCGCATTGTCCAGCATACAAAGGGAAAGAATTGTGCCCCACTAAAGACGGTATAAGTCTACGTGTTTTAGAATGGAACCGTTTGACTGAACGCTTGCAGCTTATATCAAATTTTTTAAATTGAACATTTAATTTAATTTAAAGGTGTTCTATGGTTATAATATTAAGATGTACAAAAAAATAATAAATAAGTAAAATGTTGAGTTTCATAGTTTTATTCAGTAAATTGTAATCTTTGTACAGAAAATCAAATTACAAGGAAAAATGCATAAAAAAGTCACACATAAGAAATGCACCAAAAAAAAAAAAAATCCCCCCAGAAAAAAAAGAATGACTATACAGGAAATAGACAGAACATAAATCTCGTTCAAAACATTTAAATGAAATGTCGAAAAAGATTTATAATTGATAAATTTGAAGCAAGAACTCACGAAATACATACAGAAAAAGAGGTTATATACAAAGAATGTATTATAAAAAAAAATAATGACTTTACAGAAATAGATATAACATCAATCTTTTTAAAAACATTTAAATGAAATGTCATAGAAGATTTATAAGTAATAAAACGTATGAAAAAAACTCACGATTTCAAATACATATCAAATGATAGATATAGGAATATGTCGTTAACCTAAGAATCTCGTTAAATTTACAAAAAAGGTTGAAAAAAAGTCACGGAAATGAATGTATTTGTCAGTAATTAGTTACATAAATTATCCCTCACTGTATAAAAGAGAAGAAAAAAAGAGACCAGATCAAGCAGGCAAGATTCATTGGATAAACGATTGAAAAGTAAGTCACATTTTATTTTGTTTTTTAACAAGTTTGAACATTTAGTTCTAAACATTTTACATAGATGTCTCCTTCCAAGACTTCTAAATTGTTCGCCAAAAGTTCTATCTCCCTATTCAGAGCATCCATTTGTTTGTTAAGGTCCCCTATTTGTTTTCCTAAGGTTTCTTTGGCACCTTGTTTTGATGCAAGCTCTGTGGTCAGTCGCTTTTTCTCGTTTTGCATATGATAAATCGTGATGTTGGTAGGTCCGAGATCTATAGTACTAAATTCATCATCGTCCGTTTGCGAAAAATAAGGACTGAAAAAAAGGTCATAAATAAAATAAAAATTTATGGTAAAAAAAACCCCGATTGTTTAAATAAAAGCGGGAAAAATTATAAAATTAAAATACCTCTTAAGAGGAGATGTTATTTCCGGCGAAGTAGATCGCGATGAGACACTGGAAGGAGATCTGAAAAAAAATAAGACGATTTCATGCCGAAACACAGAAAGTTTGTTCGTATCATCATGTATTAAAAAAAAAACCCCAAAAGATTGTAGTTTATACTTAATTCAAAACTTAGGAAGCTTGAAGAATACCTTGTTATTGTCGAAAATGAAGTCGACAGGTGACTTGAAGATGATGATGAAAAAGACTCAGACGATGGTGATCTTAAATAGAAAGTAATAATTAGAAGGAAAAGAAGATTAGAAATAAAAAGAAGAGAAGTTTTGTTGTAAAATGAGTATGACAGGAAAAAAGAAATATACCCTATAGAAGGTGTAGCATTAGACCCGGAGTCTATATAAATTGTTTCTTCGCCGATGCTGTAAGACAGAGAACACATAAACATTTAGCATTTAAAAAAAAAATCGAACAACACACTCCCCTTTCCACCCCCCTTTCCAACAAACATACTCCTTTAAATCATTTGAAGGAGTCCGGAGGTCGCTATTCTTTTTTAACCTGATAAAGACAAATAAAACATAATAAATAAAAGAAAGAAAGCAAATATAACCAGATATCTAGGAAATCCTTAAGAGAGAGAGAAAGAGAGAGAGACTTACATTTCTGTGATCAGTCGTTGGGCCATATTGCAAAGGAGGAGGATAAATGAAAAAGATAGAAATCGGACCTTTTTTTATAGTAATGCTCGTATTAAAATATTCTGACGATGATAAATGACAAGTCTTTTATAAATGCTAAAATTACTTATATATGTCACGATTATTAAAACATCTTGAGCTCCAATTTAATGATTAAGTAATAAAAGGGAAAATATGACTATATATGTAAAAATTTCTGAGAACTGTTGAGAATTTCTCATAGTGATTTGATATTATAACTCTATATCAAGATCTCCAACATGGCCATTATTTCGATCACTACGCCTCCTCTCAAAGATATCCACATACCCTCAACCGAAGACTGGGATGCGGAAATTGAGGTAGATCCAAACCCCCCCCCCCCCCCCCCCCCCCCCCCCCAGGAAGGCTGCGATCAATAAACGAGCAGTATGTGTTCATGAAAGATCATGAATACGAGGCCATGTTGGAAGCAAAAGAAAAGGATCATTAAAAATAATCAGCATCTAGACCTACAAAAAAAGAAATAAAACGAATCGATCCTGTGTGTACATGTTTCTCTCTCTCTTTATACAAGAAAAGATGTAAATACTTGGCATTTAGTACATGCCGAGATAATGGTACATAGAGTTTAGTACACGAGTAAATGAATAAATGAATGATATTATAATTATACTGCTACCCAAAAAAAGTTGACTTCATTTTCTTATAGTATGAAAATAAAACTATCGCTTTCATTATTCACGGAGAGTGACCATAAAAATAAAATCTACTTAAAAAAAACAATATGAAGATCCATTCAAAATAATGAAACAACATTTATTCAACATATATAAAATGTAAACTATTTTCACATTCAACATAAAAGTAAATAATAAATGATACATAAAATAGTTACAACACAGATCGATGAGAGAAAAAAAAATATATATATATACACATACAAAAAGAACATTAATGACGTCTGAGCACCCGTGTGCTTGCACAGGTGGGCAGCCTTGGGTTTCGGTAGGGACGCCTCCCTACCTCCACCACCTCCTCCTCCTCCTCCTCCTCCTCAGACGCGGGACAACATAAACAAAACATGGACAAAAACAGGACAACAACTATAAAGGAAAAAAAATGTACAAAAAAAATTAAGACATTTAATCATTCTTTGCACGATGAAACACCACATCAGACATATCAGACACGACAGAGTCGCCGTCCCCCTCTCCAGACAAGGGCAGGTGATGATAATTCATTTCGATATCACGAGGGGGAGGAGGGGAACCGCGACAACGACGACAAAAACACAAACAGAGACACAGACCAAACACAACGACGAATGACAAAACACCTACAAAAAAAGTCGTATATACGAATGAATGAATGAAGTTAAACAGTAGTTGATTTACATATAGTCTCTAATTGTATTGATGCAGAGCGTGTAGGACGATGCGTGCGCTTATAATATTTAAAAAGCAGGACAAGCACTACAGCAATAGGAATGGATAATAAGGATAAAAAACTTAGATATACTAATCTGTGGGAGTCTCGGATGTTATCTGTTTGTTAAAAAAATTAATTAATTTTAAAAAAAATGTAATTATAAAAAAATAAGACAGAATAAATAATAAATAGATGTGTGTTAAATTACTTACTAGAAATAATCAAAACTGCCGTAGGAGTCAACGTGATCTCTCCTGAAAAAAAAACCCACGTCATTTTAATAATTAAATAAAAAAAAAACAATAACAACAACAACAACAACCCCCCCCCCCGTTTTTTTCCAAAAAAAATGTGCAATGTATTGTCATATATATTTACCTGTGCTTGACTCATGAACGGAGGTACCGTCTACTACTACAAAAAAAAAACAAAAAAAAAAAAACCCGAGATTAGAGCATGAAGGAAGATTGGAGAAAGAGAAGGTAATTCAATACATCGCTACCCCCCCCCCCCATATATATATATAGCATTACCGGAGGTTGATGATGATGTCCAGGACACCCGGGAAGTCTCAGCGTGATCTATAAGAAAACACAATTCTTCTAATTAATATGAAATGGGAGGGAGGGGGGTGTTTTATAAAAAAAAACCATTCTTTTCTTTTAGAAAAAAATATATATTTACCATGCGTAGTGCGACGGGGACTGGAGGACGGGGGTGTAGTCTTATCTCCCTGCTCTACAGAGGGGAGAAAAATAGAAAAACTTACGACTATAATTAATATGTAATGGGGGGGGGTATTAAATCAATCTCTCTCTCTCTCTCTCTCTCTCTCTTAGAAATATTTATATATATATACTTACCATGCGTAGTGCGACGGGGACTGGAGGACGGGGGTGTAGTCTCATCTCCCTGGTCTACAGAGGGAAAAAAAAAAAGAAAAACATATGACTAGACTATAATTAATTTGTTATTGGGGGGGGGGGACACACGGCTATAACTTATATGCATTGATGGATGTTAAATGATCAATTTATCGAAATAGAGAAAGAAATATTTACCAGGTGTGGTACTTTGAGCTGGCTCGGACAAATCGACTAAAAAAAAAAAATCAGAATAATATTAATTATGCATTGTAAAAAAAAAAAATAGTAGTATGAATAAATGGGGGTGGGGGTGGACACACTTACCTCTAGCAGGGTGGACATCGCCGATGTCCGTCAGAGTTATTTTCTTGAAACTGAATTCAACCCGGCGCACCCCTTCGCCAAATCGGATGTGGAGTGTATCGACACCCCCGGTCATCCCCACTGTAAAGAAAATACACTCACATGCCCCCATACACGAAACGAAGTCTTCCTCGCAACAAATTGTTGCGGGAGAACATTGTAAATATACGCCATGCACAACAAAGATGAGCAGCCATGCTGATCGAAACAACGCCATATTTGTACTGATCCTGTTTTTTTTTGGGGGGCGGCAACATCTAAAAGATGCAGGCTCGCGCGCGAAAAGAGAGAGGAGTGACACAGAGAGAGAGAGAGAGAGAGAGAGAGAGAGAGAGAGAGAGAGAGAGTAAAAAAAAAACCCACCACCACACAATCCTCTTCCCCCGCCCATTCAGCCAATATGCCCACTACAATAGGATTCCCATTCCAACAGGGGGGGGGGGGGGGGGGGGGGGGGGCGGCGCCGCTTTTTTAATTAAAAAAATAATACAACAGAGAGAGAATATGCTACCTCCCATTTATCCCCCCTTTATTTGTTTTTAAAAAAAAATACAACACAGTAATATAAACACCCCCTCCCCCCCCCCCCCCCTTGTATATAAAACAGATTTAATTATTATTTTTCTGGGTTTTTTTTCCCTCAACAGGATATGGTATATCAATGCCCTTATTGTACAAGCAGTTTTGAGAATGAGGATTTTTTTCGATTTCATAAATATACTCATGAAAGAACAGAAGAATTGAATATCCTTATTCCATCTAAATTGCGTAGACTCCTGGACCAAGAAGAAGAAGAAGAAAAATCCACAGATGAGGATAACTCAGTACATCAAATTCAAACCTGTAATGAATGTGGTCATAGATTTTACGACAATGACGAACTTTTCCGATTTCACCAAGAAATGCATCAAAGTGGTGGGGGTAACACATCAAAAATTTCTTATACCTTTCAAAAAGTAAATGAAAGAACTTACCAAAAAAACAAGGCAATAGATCGTCATTATGTCGTGAAATTGAATTCGGACCTTGTCCGAGAAAAAAAAAGAGTTCTAGATGTACAGGGAGAACTTTCTCAAATGTTTGGTGCAGCATTACAAGATGCCACGGATAATCTGAGTGACAGTGATTTTATTCGTGTAGTCATACATTCGGATTCTTTAATTACCAATATTGTTGTACCTCTGCGGAAAATCGAGCATATGACACCGCAGGTCATACTGGACCACGTTAACCACGTCCTGACCAGTCATGAAGACATGCCCTTAGATGAAAGTTTTTTTCTTGACATCGGTACGGTTCAGGTGCCCTCAGGTAATATGATTTCCATTTTCTCTCTCTCTCTCTCTCTCTTTTTTACTAAACAAAGACAGATAACTCTAAGTACATTTCTTTTTTTATTTAATATTATAGGCGGTCGGGGAAACCAAGTGCAATCAGTGACTGGGGATGATTCATCAATTAAGAGTAAAAGGTCCATAATTACCATTGTCAATCAGGACTATACCTGCATGGCTCGCGCTGTAACTATGGCATTTGCCAAAGTCAATTCTGTCACCATCGCTAAATGGCGCGAGCTCACTGACGACGACGACGGGAATACAGAACAATTAATCTGGAGGTACAAAAAGGTTCCAGACTGGTATTATAACAAACTGCGAGACCCCAGAGACCCTTGCGACCGCCAGACAAAACTAACTAAAGAACTTTGTAAGTTAGTAGATGCACCTACTCATCACCCATTAGCCGTTTCAGATTTACATGCTTTCGAACAGTTTCTTGATGTCGATATTTTAGTGATTAAGGCTTCCGGGGGAAATAAGTTTATTAAAACCCCTCCCACAGGCAGCGAAAAACAGCGTCTTTATTTATATCTTCATGATGTCGAGGATAAAGACACAGGATTTAAAGTACCGCATTTCGATGTTATTGCAAATATCTGCGGGTTTTTTGGCAACTCAAAGTTTTGCGAACATTGTTTGATTCCTTACAGAAATTTACACCAATGCGAGCGTGCGTGTTATGTATGTAAAAGAAAAAAGTGCAATTTCTCGGAGGTGAAATTAAGTTGCAAATTATGTCACATGACCTGTAGATCGCTCTCCTGTTACAAAAATCATTTGATTCCGCAAGGCAGACGAAAAGAATCGTCGTGTGCTAGGTGGTGGAAATGTGTTATATGTACGAAAGTGGTGGATCGAAAGGTGCGTGATCCCGAACAGCATGAGTGTGGCGAATGGTTGTGTAGAACCTGTGATAAATACGTCAAGTCTGATCATTTATGTTATATCCGTCCAAATGAAAACAAGAAATCGGTCCCGAAATTTATTTTCTTTGATTTTGAATGTACGCAAAGCGATAGCAGGTTAGAGTGTCCCGAAGGATATACTCACGACCCTGCGCGATGTAAATCCTGCTCCGGACCGACTTGCGCATTGTGTTCAAATTGTCGCAAGTCACACTGCGGAAAGTTTGAACACGTGCCTAATTTGGTCATTGCACATAAGGTTTGTGAGATGTGTGTAGACGAGGCAATTACGACCAACTCTACATGTCAATACTGCGGAACGCGTTGTCCCGAATGTAGTCATTTTGATAAAGAAAACAAATGTTTTACCAAAGAACCATGCGAAGAGACTTGCGGTTTTCGCGAAGTCATGTTTCGCGGAGAAAACGTCAAACAAGAATTTGGTCGGTGGCTTTTTTCTAAACATAATAAAAACTATACAGCGCTCGCTCACAACATGAAAGGGTACGATGGATATTTTTTGTTAGAATATCTTGTAGATAATAGTATCATACCGCAAGTTATTTATTCGGGATCAAAACTCATGTATATACATGTCGCAAAACAGTTAAACATCCGAATTCTCGACTCTTATAATTTTTTGCCGACCAAATTATCTAAGCTACCCAGTGCGTTTGATTTAAGCGAATTAAAGAAAGGCTACTTCCCCCATTTTTTTAACACGTTTCAACAGCAGAATTATGTTGGTCCTTATCCTGACTCTTCTCAATACGGGTGTGACACGATGAGTGATAAAGATCGCAGCGAATTCTTAACCTGGCATCAATCAAAAATTAACAACAACGAACAATTTGATTTTGCGAAAGAAATTGTTGAATATTGTCGAAGTGATGTTAATATACTGCGTCAAGCATGTCTAAAATTTAGAGAAATTTTAATGGAAATTACGGGTAAGGGTGATTTTGACCTCAATGATGAGGGAAACATAGAATACTATCTAAATGGTAGTGTAGATCCTTTCAAGTACATTACAATAGCAAGCGTTTGCATGGCTGTCTTTAAGTCCAAATTTTTGAAAGAGGACTTAAGAGTTAAGTTTCGTCACCACGACGAATGGATAGAGGGTAGGCGGTCAGATGGGGAAGTTTGCGTAAATTTCCCGGGAATGGGGTGGGTAAACACTCGGACTTTACAAGACCATGATTTTTTTGTCGAGAAAGAGGAGTATGTGGGTAGTCCCATTGCCCAGGTTCCGTCAGCCGGATACCATCGTGATCAGTATAGCAAAGTTTCGATCAGATGGTTAGAGTGGCTTATGGAAAAAGAAAACAGGGAAGGAATTGTTCCCATATATATTCGGCATGCTTTAAATGAGGGAGAATATAAAGTTCCAAATTCAAATTTTAAATTAGATGGTTATTGTTCAGAAACGAATACAGCTTATGAGTTTAACGGATGCCTGTGGCACGGATGCCCTACATGCTACATAGACAAACGTCGACTCCTCGTCCCGCGCACACAGCACACAATACAAGAACTTTATGCACTAACTGTGGAAAAACATAGGTACCTCAAATCCATTGGTATGAATGTGGTGACAATGTGGGAGCACGAGTTTACAAAGTTAGTGCAAGAAAATAAGGAAGTTTCAGATTTCGTGACCTCTTTAGACATTCATGAGAGACTAAATCCCAGAGATGCTTTTTTTGGGGGGAGAACTAATGCTGTTAAATTGTACAAAAAAGTCGAAGATGACGAAAAAATTCATTATTTAGATTTTTGTTCTCTGTACCCGTCAGTCAATAAGTACTGTAAATATCCTTTAAAACATCCCCGCATCATAATCAAGGAATTTGAAAACATTGAAAATTATTTTGGCATAGCCAAAGTTAAAGTGTTACCCCCTAGAAATCTTTATTTTCCCGTTTTACCCCAAAAAATAAATGGCAAATTAGTTTTTGCCTTGTGTAGAAACTGCGCAGAGGAAGGGAGGCAACTGCGTTGTACTTGCTCGAACGAGGACCGGTGCATCACGGGAACGTGGTGTACACCAGAGATCGTTCGGGCAGTTCAAGTCGGTTACGAGATTGTCAAAATGTACGAAGTGTATCATTTTGATAGCGTCTCTTCACCCGGTGACCCTGATAATGACCTTTTTGGAGGATATATTGATTTATTTCTAAAAATTAAACAAGAATCAAGCGGTTGGCCTGCATATATTCAAACCGAAGAGGAGGCATTTCAGTACATTAGCAATTATGCGGCTAGAGAAAATGTTAAACTTAATTCTGAGGCTATCACCAAAAACCCTGCAATGAGATCCATTGCCAAATTGCTTTTAAATTCATTTTGGGGAAAATTTGGACAACGCTTAAATATGCCACAAACCTCTTTTTTTCACGAAACTGAAGCTGACAAATTTTTTAAAAGTCTCTTTGATCCGTCTAAAGAGGTTACAGATTTTCATATTATTAACGACGAAATGATCCATACTACTTGGAAAAACAAAAGTAACCTGGTTAAAGAAAATTATCAGACAAACATATTTATTGCGGCATTTACTACCTGTTGGGCTAGGCTAAAACTTTATGACGTTTTACACATGCTCGACACACGTGTCTTATACTTCGATACAGATTCCGTCATTTTTGTCAGTAGACCCGGTGATGTCGAACTGGAAATTGGCCCATATCTTGGAGAGCTCACAAATGAGTTATCTTCTCCTGATGATTATATTATAGAGTTCGTGTCTGGTGGACCTAAAAACTATGCTTTTAGAACCATACAAGGAGAGCAGATCTGTCGCATTCGAGGATTTTCACTGAATTATCAAAATGCACAAATTTTAAATTTTCATTCCATGTTAGATATTGTAACAACTGATCAGAGCAAAACTTTGACTGTCACAAATCCTAGCAAAATCACAAGGTCTAAATTCCCGATAAAAATTTATAACAGTGTAGAAAATAAACAGTACCAACTTGTGTATTCCAAAAGAGCAATACAATTAAATTCTTATGACACTCTACCTTTCGGATATTGAGGGAGATTTAAAAAAAAAAAATACACCCACACACATATATATATGTGTCAGTATTCTATTTATTATTGTATATGGACAACATATATTGCCATGCGAATTAAAGTTTAAACCAATGCACACTCTTCTTCTTTTGTATTGTCTTATGTACACTGTGTTTTGAAAATCCAGGTGGAGGTCCATTTGTTTGTTTCTTTACAATGAGTCCATACCCTCGTTGACTTCTTTTAGGCGTGGTCGTTTTCCGGACATTAATTGTCTTTGACGGTTCCTTCATTTGGATTTCACTTGGTACATCCTCTTTTTGTGAAGTAGAAGTCATTCGAGGGTCTTTTTCTTCTTTTGATTTTAAAATCATTTCATACTTTTCTTTTGGTATTAGAAGTAATTCCCTAGACATTATTAAGTACACTTAAAGCTGGTTTAATTAAAATCGGTATTATTGTATTTTGTTGTAGCAATAGTTTCCGTTTGACACTCTTCTTTACCGTCTTGCTGCTCAGTTTATGAATGACCTGTCGATGCGGAGACAATCGCTTAATATAGTACTTGGTAAGTGGAAAGGTCCCTTTGTACACATTTAAAATTACCTCACACAATGCCTGCTGTTGATTTTCGGTCATGGTTTTTATTAAAGCTTTTCTTTGTTTGGTATCCGTCGAATACAATATCTTGAGAAAGGCTGCATTCGATGTTACCAGATGGCTCATGGTTCCTGAAAATAACCACCCCTGTTTATTCCTTTGGTAAATATATGAGTGTTTCTTCTTGCGGAAATATATGCGTGCGCAATCTATATTTATCATGACTGGCGGGGTTCATATCAACGAGTAGGTATCCGTACGATTTAGATGTTGCTTTTTGATATGCATCCTTAAAAAACGACGACTGGCCTGGGTACACTTGAGCTCCAAATGACAATATTTGCCTCGAGTCTCTCAATGACCGAAATAATACGACATAATGACAATTTAATGACAAACTACGAAAATTTTTGGACTGAAAAAATAAATTTTGTGTTAAGAAAAACACAGTGCAGTTCTTGTGATGTGCCGTGATGCTAAATACTGCAACAGTTTCTTCGCTTTTCGCTACTTGAGTCATTAAATCGTCTAAAATTACCAGGGTATGTTTTATGCCTTCTGTCCATTCTTCTATTTGCTCTTTAGACGGCAGTCCTTGATATAGAACAAGATTCGTAATGTTACGTTCCATCTCCTCGTACAAAGGTTGATACTGACTATAACAGTATATTATTTTTTGAGGAGGAATCTCAAACATCCCGTTTGCATTCAATAAAATACGATATATGAAATGAGTTTTTCCTGACATGGTTGCACCCGATACCATACAGGTTGTAGGTGATCGAAATGGTAAAATTGATTCGTTCTCCCACCAATCCATACTTCCTCCTTTGAAAACCAGGACTCAAATGATAATAAGCCTATTTTACAAAACCTTTTTTTTTTTATTAATTTTACAAAATACCATCATCTTGATTGACACATTGGTAGAATATATAATCTTTCACCTCAATATATAAAACATCACATAATATGCAATGTTGAATTTTTCTTTTACAAATATTTATGTACAAATTCTTTAACATAAACATCGGGATTAATGCAATGGCTTAGTAGTCTTATTACTTGTGACATCAAATTATTATAACATTTCATCCATATATAAAACAATACATGATATCCGCATGAATCACTATCCCTGTGTTGAATTTGAACGTTATTGTATACACAATATTTACAGTTATTTTGTAAAAATACATCAAACGCAACGCCGTAATATCCAGGCAAATTTCCGAAACTGTCGTAAAACTCGGCTCGTACTGGACTGTGGATCCAAAACACTACCCAATGACTTCCTGGCAAAAAGGTAGGGTCGGTGTTGCAAATGTATGCAGATGGGTATTTGGATACCTTTTGTGGCAGATTATTTGATGAAAAAACTCCCCTCATGACATCAGCAATATGTCTATTATTTCTTGTTAGACCTAGTAACTCATGTCCATTCATACTCGGGTGTACTTGATATCTCTTGACTGATCAATTTCGAGCAAAGCGGGAAATTCAGCATACGCCAAACAATTCAGTGTCTCTGTAGTATGCGTTGCAAATTTTACCTCTAATCTGATGCTTCCCTGGCGAACCAAATTTATATATTCTTCACCAAGATCGCTGGGAGCGATACTAAATGCGTAAACTGTGTACCCCTCACTAAACATTTTACGCGTTATGTTAAGTCCGGAGTCCTTGTTCCATTTCTCAGCCACCTCAAATAAATTAATAAATGGTGTGACGCAATTCTTGTTATCCCCGACATCAATTTTCATGGGTCTCGCTGGAATGCTTTCGCCATTTACGTATAGTGCAATTTCCTCCGCCAAATTTTGGAAATTAAATATGTTTTTGGTGTAATCTCCATTTACAGCAGCTTGTGAAATGAATGCAAAATATGCTTTTGATGGTAGATTGGTAGACCATACGTTCTGCCAAATGAAACTCCCAGAGCCTGTGGGACAAGTGTTCATCTTCACTTCGGTTCTGACCAGTGGGTATTTTGCGGTGGTTTCTTTCAATATTTCCGCGTGATTTATTAATACACCACTGTCCACTTTGATCATGCAGGCTTTAAAGGATACATCTAACAGCTGCACTTTGTACGAAGGAGATCCTTCTGCACTCATTATCAATAGAGGGGCTCTGTTTCGAAATAATTTCAGGTTAAGGTCTACACCATTCACAATGTATTTATCCAACCGGAAAATGTCCTCGTACAAAGGTCCTTCCAAATCAAAAACTTTGCTTAACTGCGTAAATGTATACCTCTTCGCCAAACCGCCGTTCGTCCCACCGTATGCATTTGCATCGTCCATATCAGCATCGTCCGTGAAAAAAAGTTGAGATTGCAATTGCGATTCTGAGCCATCGGTGCCACTGGACAAGATGATTTTTAAATAGGCTTTCCATGGGTAATAGTTAGTGTTCAGAGACACTAACTTCCCGTTCATATAAGTGTCTATCTGCGACCAAAGTGACTGTAAAGGGAGGTTTATGATGCCAGTTTTTTCTTGAGATTCTAAAGCTGTTCCATCTGTTTTGACTATTTTACATTTTGCATATAAACGACTCCTTCGCAAATCAATGTATTCGTTTCCTTGACCGGGTATGGAAATTTCTATCGGGGCATCTTCCGTATTATATGCTGAGACTGGTCTGTGTTCCGCAAAATATATTTTTTCTACTGCAACCTGATTAGGCGGCACGGTAAACAGAGACAATTCAGCAGGAAGTCCAATTTCGGTTATTTTCTCACTAAGGAAGGACATAATTTTCAGGGTTTTCTTTACAAATACTTTGTCTTTGTTTTCTTTGAACGAAATATATTAGAATCCAAGTCTGTGACCTCTGACTTGCGTTTTCTTGAAGTAATGTGTGATGGTACAACTTTTTTAATTGGCTTCTTCTTCTTCTTCCTGATCGTAGGAGAACTGTGAGATTTCTGTGCGCTTTCTGCTTTTATACTGGCCACAGGAACGTGCGGAACATTGTCACGCATTTCTTCTTTCAAGTCTTCTTTGGCTCGTTCTTCTACTGCCGCCATGGGAGTCACCTGTTTACCAAATATTTCTTTAGGTTCTTCTACAGTAATATGTGGATTAACAGGAATCATGTAAGGTTTTTTAGAATACATCCCAGCTATTCCACTTCCTGACTGTCTACCTTTATAACTTCTAGGGTTAAAATTTCCATCTACCATGTTTTTGTAAAAAGTTTTCCATATTCTAGGATCAGACACGTATGTAGGTCCAGACATCCTTCTTATAGACTTTTCCACTTCAATAAGAGTGTTACAGATGTATCTTTTTGTAGAAATGACGCTTCCTGACCATCTGTATCCTTTATATATATGTGAACATCATGAACCTGTCCAAGTCTCGTAGATACTTCGTACGGATATTTAAATATCTGATTTTCTGATGACTTTTTTAAATACACACGCCTTAATAGTGGCAGTTCTTTGTCCCCGACTATCGTATCTTCGCAGAGATTTGAGAAAATATAGACATCCGTTTCAGATTCGGACGAAGGTAAACAGGTCTCTAACAGTGATACTGACCACTGTCCATTTAAAGTTAACGGTCTTGGAAGATGAACGTGAAAATCATAAGGTTTATTGTTTCTGTAAAAAGCAGAACTGTCTGTAGACTTTAAGATCATCCGAATGTCCATAACGAAAGATTTATATGTCAATCAATTCTGATTTTTTAATCCAAGAATTATACTTCGAAGGCCACTGGTACCAAGAGACTAAAACCTCCTTTTCACCTTTTCTTGTCCGCTCTTTTAAAATTTTATCCACTTTCCATACAGTGTCTTCCTTTTTGTTGACTTTTTGTAGTTCCTGTGCGTAAAATGTACCGGAAATAGATTCATCTGCATAGTCTTTTAGACGATACACTTCAATGCCTTGACGTCGAAATCTATGGGTTATAACGAATATTTCACCTGTCCATTTCTGATCATACTCACGTTGAAAGGTGTGCTTTAGATGTGAAATTCTAACTCGATCATTTACTTTAAATTTAAAATATCGTTTTCTCTGTTTCTTCCCCTTAAGGGAAACCCTCTTTTCGTTTGTTTGTTAATCATTTTTTGTTCTTTCTAAAAACGCACTAAACCTGGCCTCTCCTTCTGTATCTTTTGTCACATCCACTGGAGCCATGTCTCCTAATGGTCTAGTAGGTGTGGCGTTTATGCTTTGTGTAATGTTTGCTAATTCATCCACAAACTTGTATGAATCTTTCTGTACAAACATTCGATGTAATCTGTTTTCCAATTTTTGAATGCTGCGCTCGGCAAAGTTACTTTTTGTCTCGTTTTCTGTGTATATCGAGTGAACTTCCTCTTTCTTTAAAAATGATTTGACCCATTTGTTTTTAAATTCGCTTCCTTTGTCCGTTCTTAGTACTTTAGGTTTTCGTCCTTTTGCAAATATTGACCGAAGCCCTTTAATTACTTCCGCCGCAGTTTTCTGTTTAAGTGGAGCGGTAAAGAGAAATCGGGAAAAAATGTCTTGCAATACCAATATGTACTGAATTCCGTCATTGTACTTCGAGATATTCCTTACATCTTGTAAGTCTCCGTCCCAGATAGTATCAATTGAATCTGTTATAATATGACGTCGTTTAAATTTTCGTTGTACTCTTTTCTGCAAGGAGTATGCATCAGTGTCGGACAAAAATTGCTTAATTCTTTGCAAACCAATTTTATGTTTGCCTTCACGTTTTACAATTTGATATAACTTATATGGACCACTAAATGCGGCAGGCTGTGTAGTATCTGTCCATATTTTTTTTAAATAACGTTCCTCTTCGTTGGACAACATTATCAATACTAATTCAATTTTAAATGCGTTTCGGGTTTTTTTTTATTTTCTTCGTACCTTTTATACTACATAAGTATAAAAAAAAAAGAAATATTCTTTGTGGAATTTTTTTTTATTGATATATGTGTCATTCATAACCTTATAAAATAACTCACGTCCTGATTTCGGGTTTTTTTATTTAATCAATAATTCATAAATCCGTCTGGATTACAGCTTCGACATTCCAGCATTGACATTTGATTGTTATGATCTAAATAGCAATATCTAATACTGTCCAACTCTTCCTGGAACCTTTTCCTTATTACAGGAATAGTCTTCTTGAGTTCTTTCCACATTGCAACAGTGAGAGAAATGCCCTTCCTGGTCGCAACAATCATTTCTGCTTTTTCAGGCAGCCACCATTTTCTTATGTCTACGAAACCATACTCCTGGTCCACGGTCACGTGAACATTATGACCAAGGTGTTCCTTGTAAGACACATTGGCATCTTCTTGCTTTAGGTCATCTAACGCTTTGTCAATGTCACCAATACAGTCCTCTGTTAGTTTTTTCCATTTCTCTAACGTTAATGCTATGCCTTTTTTTGACGGGTATGGCTTTCCTCTGGGAGTGGTATCAAAATACCGTATGTGTATGTACATATTTCCTTCGTAGTTCTGTGCTGACACATGACAGTCCTTCCCAATGTCAAACTCTACCATTGTATTTTTGTTGTAGGGTTTTATTCTCTTGACATCTTCTTCGTCATCCTCCTCCTCCCTCTCCTCCTCAAGGGTCCTTTCTGGTGACAATACTAAAAGATCATCGTCCATGCTTTTCATTCTCTTGAGGTCTTTTTTCCTTTCTTCATGAGGTCTTTTTGGTGTCAATATAACAAGGTCGTCCATTTTGTTTTTCTTCTGTTTTCAAATTATGTTTACTTATGTTACTTCAGTCAACTATTTATATACAAATGATACCAAATAAACCATCCCATATTTTTATTACCCTGCATAAAATCTAACTATGTACGTGGTATGGATATAATTACACAATAATATGCTCCTCCCACTTATTTCTATTGCATGAATGCAATCTGTTGTGAAACCTTCTTAATTCTAATTACACGCCGCACCAATCATCGTCTGGGGCTATATCTGATAACCCTCCCCCTTTACCAATCATCGTCTGGGGCTATATCTGATAACCCTCCCCTTTACCAATCATCGTCTGGGGCTATATCTGATAACCCTCCCCTTCCTTTCATCTTGATGACGTAAAACTGGCCCCGCCCCCTGTATTCCTAGGGGCTATACAGACACTATTGCAGCACTTGGGAAACTATACAGGAAATAAATATATTACATTGAGTTCGCTATGGAGGGTTTTTGCCTTGAGAAGAACCACATTGGAGAAGTGATATGATATCATTTAATATACGCTGTCACGCATGTAAATTGAGTGTGAATTGCCGGTTTCCTCTCGCAAATATACAATTAGAAGCAACAGTATCGATAACTTGCACAGGCGGTGCACGTATTTTGTAACATATACATATGGATATCCATGGCTATTGACATTTAGGGCTTCAAATCGATGTGATTTTATGTTTTAAAATATGAAATGTTATGTATGTTCAGATTTGTACAGACCTATGGATGTTTATCACTCTAAAAGCCACGGTCTCTTCAACCTTTACAGTTTGTTTTAAACACTTACTGTCTTCTTTATATTAATTGTCATGTATAATATGTCAACGATCTGTACAGCTGTTGACTAATAAACAATACAATACATTGCAGTACATAAATGTTTTGTGAGAAGTGAGAAAACAAACTGTAAATTCAGAATGGTTGCGGTAAACATGTAAATTATTTAATGTATGATAATGAAGCACTGCATGATATGACGTAATTATTGGAATTCTCTGGTCGTAAATATCCAACAGATCAACATTGTTTTACGTCTATGTATGTTTGCAATGCGAGAAAAGCAACAACAGCTGCTGTTAAACCAAATTTATTGCTAATAGGTTAGCATTAGCCATTTGGCTGCAAATATTAATATTCAAAATTTAAAAAAAATCATTTTTCTTTGTATTTTTTATTTCTTCTTTTCTATCGAAAAGCCAAAGATACATGTATATATGAGAATTAACACGAGTGCACGTTAGTATTATTTTATGTCATAGAAGGCAATGTCAGTCTTTTTCTTTTTTTTTTTAAACTGTCACTGAAAATAAAAACAATGATTAACACAATTGTTAAGATAACAATGATTCAAGTTTATTTTACATCTTTCATTATTAATCATATGATGCATATAGATATATTGAAAATATGAACAAAACAAAACAAATTCTGACCTTATCCAATCGAGGAAAAGATTCGTTTCAAGGTCATTCCACAAATTTCATTTAAACCGACATCCACGTCTTTGTCTGTCAATTTTGTCTGGGTTTTTTCATTAAGTTCGATGTTATTGGCTCTATACTCAGTCTGCTCTTTCGAGGGTTTTTCAGTCTTTGATAACATATTCAAGTGGAAAAGAGAAGAACGAATAATTTTTTAATAAACAAGACTAGTGTCTATAATACACGACAAGCTGCAGTGCAGTTATTAGTTGCAATGGTTTCCTACGAAATCTTCAATACCCTACAATGAGTGATCGAGCCCCAGAAATAAAGACGCGGTGTACTATAATTACCAGTTATAAAAAATAAACCGAAAACCTCTAAATGGGTATAGTCCACTAATCCATTTTCCATAGGCGGTAATGTTAACGTCAGGGTTCATAGCTCCGGCCCTAATTTTTGTTCAGCAACGAGGGACCTCTTGAATGAAAGCTCATCAAATTGTCTCTTTCCTGTTAAAATTTCGTGGTGTGAAGTCAGATTCGTTTTCCGGCAAAATGCGTCTGTATTGAAAAACTCTGAAAATGAAAGTAAAAGTAGGGAATTTCACAAATTTGGAAAGGGTGTACATCTAACAATTTCAATTCTTTTCTTCAAATGATAATTCAATTTTGACGCTTGCTTTTAAAATTGCAAATCCTCTTTTCTGACATGTGTCAAGCATTTTGATTTAAAATGTCCCAATAAAAGTATAATTATACACTCTGCAAATATAGGAACTATTTTGCTTAAAGGCACTACTTTGTTGTCCTACCGATTCTAAAAATAGTAAGAGGGATAAACCCAAAAGCGTGCAAAATATGATAACGGTAATCTGAAGCCAATTCAGTCTCAATTCAATGTCTTATTTGTACAGGAACTAAACACTAAACAAGTATTCCTTTTACAGGGATGAAATGTATATAATATTGGAAGTCAGTTGTACTATAAATAGACATAATAAGATCTGTCGGTCTCCTCCGAATTAATATTCTTCCGCTTATTAAAAAAATGTAACTCTATATAGAAGTTGGCGTCTTGAGAGGAAGCCTCGTAGCACTAAACTTTGCATGAAGCTGTCAGTACATTAACACAATGTGCGATGGATAATGTGTTCACAAAAAGTGACATTTGCCGGATGCCTCGTATGGAATCCACTGTGATCCCCAAAGCCCGTCACAAAATCTCTCTGACCAAAATTCAAATCTATGTATTGGCTTTCTTACATGTACCTTGCGAAAAAAAGAAAAGAAATCAAAGTGGATAGCAGATGTGTCTGTGGTATTCTAATTACTGTGAAAGGAAACGCATTGATTTATTCTGAACAAAGATTTCCTATCTATTTTATAATCATAGGATGAGGTTATTCATGTATTTCAGGACAGATCATTAGATAACCGTGTTTTTCTAATTTTAGCATTTATTTATTAGATTATATTTCTTGGTTTAATAATACATAACAAAGATCCACGTTTTGTATTTTAATAACGAAGCTATTGAGTGGGACACGTGGGTTGGGATTCACGAAAGCGAATCATAAGCAAACATTAATTGATTATCTCGTAGTATTTGTCTTTCTTTTATAAAAGTCGGTGAATATTTAAATACTGAAATCTGATTGGTTTAGACGCAGTTCATAATCCGTTCTATTACCCTAAGCGTTAGCAACGCACTTAGCAACGGGTAACATTACAAATTGTTACATGCGCGAAAATTATGCGCGTACGGTTCGCCGTAGAATTCACGTTATTCCTATGTAAAAGCAGTTAAGTTTTCTTTAAAATTAAGACATTCAGTATAACAAAATAAATAGTGCCTGTTTGGGAGGATAACAGTTAAAATTGACACCCCTCGAAAACCATTGTCAACCTCCGCTTCGCGTCGGTTGACAATGGTTTTCTCGGGGTGTCAATTTCAACTGTTACCCTCCCAAACAGGCACTATTTATATACTGTTATATTATTCATCCTTTTATAAAGATTAGAGACATTTTCAATGGGGAACCATATAAATGTGCGTCATTTTCTCGTGTTTTTAAATCAAATTAAAAAAAAAAAACTTGTGAGAACCTACGCCGATCTCATATTCAGGAAGAATATATCTGACTGAGGCGCATTAAACAATTGAGCTGCGCTGTCTGCAGGCTCTTAAGGGTGTTTAATGTAGAGGGTACTTAAAGACTTTCAACAAAATGTTTCTAAAAAAAAGCCAAAAGTATAATATAACATTGAGGTGCCTCTTTCTTTTGAACTTTTAGAGACTATAATTGTGGGTTTTAAAAATAATGATCGGTTTTGGTCCATCGCCATTATACTGTTATATCATAGCTACCTGGAAAAATGAACCATTAGCTCTATTGTTTCTGAAAATAAAGTGTTATATTTCATGAAATGTGAAAACACAGTTTACATGCATGGTATTTGGCGAAATTGTGGAAGAGACAACGAATCAATAATACAGAAGCTCATTGAAAACGTCTGTCACAATAAAGCGTTTGAAGAATACAAAAGAGTGAATTCGAATTATTTAGTAATAAAAAAATCAAGGCTACAAACAATTCGCTAATATAATGGAATCTTATTCTTCTGCGTCGTGCTTGCGAGTGAAATTACAATATCACATTTCTTACAACCAATGAATTATTCAATGAATATTTTTACAGCATTTGACACTATATTTTGGTTTTCCAATTTAAAATGATATTTTTTTTATCAGATCAGCCATTCAGAAAATCAATTGCAAAGAGGGACGACAAAAAAGCATTTTGAATTGTTTATGTGCTACAAGAAATTGAAATCTTAGAAAACAAAGCCAAATTACCACAAAATTAGAGGCTGTTGCTCACAATGTCTAACATAATCAAACAAACTAGAAATTCATATCTATTCACACGAACTTTATGATATTGTTTTATTCAATGGCTGACCTAAGGAAGTCAACAATTGACCATTTTGACGGTTTGTTTGACGAAATAGATGAGAAATGCATCAGCTAGAAAACATTCACTGATATGGAAGCAAGCTAGTATTCAGAATTTGCAAGTTTGTGTGACCAATGATCTTTCAAGAAGCGGTGTCCTATGATTAATATAGAACAGTACTAAATGGGCCCCTAGATTAAATTTTTGACCTTCCTGCTAAGGATTCGGCCTACCCGGGTCTCTTGCAGACACATGTGTTTTTAGCCGGGCTCTGCTGAAAGTAGAGTCCTGGCTGTAGGCAGGCAAATCGCCAATGTTACTATAAATAGCACAACTTCAAAAGTAAACAAAAAACCAAACAGCGTCAAAGTAAAAGCTTCCGCTATACCAAATAGTTACACAAAGATTTTGTCCAAAGTGTCGGCATTTTGTTTCTTTTTTTTAATTTTGAGAGAATTGTTTATCTTTTTTAGTTTTCTTATTAACAAGATTATGCATTTTGGACAAATACAATGCGCATGAATTTCCATGAACTACTTTGCTGCGCGTTGAAGAAATGGGGGTTGAATATAGAACGCTTGTTGCAAAATTCAAGGCAGCAACTGCTGAACTTTTTTATACTAGACAGACATATTTTTTGTTGTTGATAGCCGCTTACAAAATTTGGTCGCTCTCTGACGCTTTGCCGACATTAAAAGCATTTGTGTGTGTGTGTGTGTGTGTGTGTGTGTGTGTGTGTGTGTGTGTGTGTGTGTGTGAGAGAGAGAGAGAGAGAGAGAGAGAGAGAGAGATTTTTAGTCTTTACTACACAATATGCATAAAGACACACCAAAAGAGCCCGGCTTTCAGTACTTCAGTACTTTGATTATACAATGTAAGCATCATTATCTGCTTTTAATAATGACAAGTGTTAAACTGAAACCAGCTTTCAGCGACAGTCAGCAGTAATACAATTGATTTGCTCTAACGTATATGTTTACTAATTATAATTTCAATAACCTCTTGATAATTACATGTACACTGTAATCTTATACAGTATTTAAATCTAATTAGAAGCTAGCGAAGATAAAACTAAATGGTTAATTAGAAACTTCTCTTTTTTCATCAGTGGCGTTTATAAATCAAATAGTCAATATTGTTCTTGGATTCAAAAGGATGTAAAGGTAAAATTAGAGTTCCGCCTTCTCAAGAGAAATTAGATTACTATTTCTTGAATAGCAAGCTTTAATCATAGCAGACCGTTGATTTGTATGAGTTGATCGTGGACTCAGGTTACTCAGTCTTTATTGTAGGTTGTACTCTGTGTATAGATTTTGCAATAAGACAATTTGCGTAGGCAAAAAAAAAAAATACGTTAGCCTGAATTGTACGGATAAATTCTCCTACAGTTTTCAAGATAAGAAGTTGTTCTTTTTCAAATCAATTGTACTTATATTAGAGGTGTGCATATTGCTAGGATTTTGATTTCCGATAATTTATGAAAAAAAAACAGCTTTTGAACTTAGTCATTTTTTTGGCAAAATATTGCATATAAGGTACTCCATTTCACTGATACGGGTTGACATGGATTATGGATACAGTTCACATGAATGAAAACCCGGTTTGCTGTCACACTGACAGCTTTTTATTTATTTATTACTCTGTTAGTATCTTTATTTGGTACACTACGTCGTATTTCTTGGAGAATGTCTTGCATTTAAATGCTAATCTAAATATTCTTCATATGTTATCTTTTTTCAAATACACTGTATTTCCATAAATGTTTTTCAAAAATAAAATGCGTGAAGCCTCAATATCTATTTAACATTAAAGTTTTAAATTTCAACTTGAATCTGGCTCTTCTAACTTTAAAGTTAGAAATTCCAACGTTAGCTTTTGCAAGAGTAAAGTAGAAAAATCCAAGATTAATGTTGGAAGTTTAAATTCCAACTAATAGTTGGTATTTTCAGAGAATTTTTTTTTTCACAATATGGCGTTTATTCGCTTCCGTAAAATATACCAGCATTACAGTATTTCCAAAGTTTTTAGCGATATTCTAAAAGACCATCTCTTTCACATCGTGCAAAAAAGTTTTTACGGTGTTTTAAAGACGGATAGCTTAACACCAGACTAGTGTTTTGTTTGAATTCTCGCCGCTAGGTGTCGTTACATAACCAATTTTCGGCCTTGTGAGAAATGTCATCGGCGCTTAAAAACACAAACTTGCTTTATACAAATACTAATGGCCTTTGTTTAAGAATTTGATTTGTTGTGTCACATTTGTGATGTAACTTGCTTGTACCGGTGTACCTGCGCTTTGGCTGCAGGATGTCAACTAGATGATTTGCATCCTGAAGCTCTGAACCAGTTTAATTATCCAAAGAACGCTTCGGCGATCAATGTTCTTTAACACTGAAGTCACAGTATATCTAGCGAGAAACGAAAAAGTCGCGTAAGCACACTGACGACTTCTTCTCATGCAAAATACCGCATATTCTGTTAAAAAAATTTCAAGGGCCTTAGCATGTTACTATCTGAAGAATGGCACAACAAAACTGTTAATCGATAAGCAAAAATCGGAAAGTAATTTCCCTTAAATCTGAGAAGACTGCTTTAAGTAGCCTCTAAATTTCGGATTTTATGTTGGAGTTCTCTCCAAAAGGAGTATTGAATTCGACTAACTACATTACGTTCCTTAATAATTGCTGTTAGTCGTTCTACTATCCGCTGTGTGACGTCACAGGCATGACGAACTACTGATTGTTTTATACGCATCAGCAAATAGCCTGATGCAACATCTGTCTGGAAGAGCATTAAAGATTCCATCTCAATGAATTATTTAAAACAATTGAATTCGTATCAAATTGTTAAAATTTGTGTGCATTGTTAGCACTATACATCAAAATCAATTTAACAAAACTTCAATGACTATGAAAAAGAAAACAGAATATTAATATTTTCTTGCTTCCCTGTTTGTAAAATAAAGAATAAATCATGTTTACTTTTAGTATAAAATGCCGCATACCATTGCTTGTTTAGGATATGTAAATAAATTTATCCAAGGACCAATCCATAGTATCAATGTTTTCCCTGATTTTGCTCGGTCGATCATTATCACTTCTAAATTAGTAAGCGCCTATCGTCGCACCCCAACTTCAATGGAAAAGTGCAACAACTCAAATCATTAAACCATCCACTTTTGAACTTTTTATATACTTGTTATCTCATTCAAATACTGTTTTAGCATGCATGGGCATTCGCGCAATCAAATTGCACAGTGTCAGGAACTTTTAAGAATTGGACATGTTGCTTTTATGTGCACTCGCGCTTATCATTGCACAAAATTTAATGTTCATCTGTCACCAAGTGCATACGTGCATATCCTTTGTACAAGACTAATCATATATTTAATATATTGTTTTGCATGTCTGTGTGTTCGTGCTTACCCACTGTTCAGTAAGCTTATGATATTGTCAATTTGTTTGATTTGCTATGAGGCAGCCCATTGGTAACATCAAGTCACTGCGGCCAGCAACGCAAAACCAGAATAAACCATCTGTAATTTACAGTCTTCTTTTTCATTTATTTATTAGGTATCTTGGATTAAGTGTGATAATATGGTAAAAAGGTACCTTTGCATAGCAACACCTCAATTCTGACAAAGTTTTAAATCACTTTCAACTATAATTCTGCCAATAGCTTTTTCCTTGGTGGTATAGAAAGTGTTTTTTTTCCCTGTTTAATAATATTACTGGTATTTGTTTTTGTCGTAAAGCAACATACGGCAGACATATTATTTGTGTAACGCCAAATGTGGAATTAAATCATTAATGGTATATGTTTTCTTGGTTTTATGGCCTGTACATGACTCATAATTTCAGTGAATTGCTTCGAAACGAAATATTTTTGATTTAAATATTTGAATGGAACAATATTTATGTAAGACAATACTTAGTATAACTCACAAATATTTCAATAAAGTGAGGGTTCTGAATAAAATATTATTTTTTTCGTAATATTTTTGATGACGCTAGGAACCAGACTTCAGAAATGAGTCAGAAAATGGTCTACAATAGCACAATTATTTTAATAAAACAGTTCTGTTCATAAGAAGCTAGTTTATTCAACACTCTCAAATCTCTTCTTTCATAACCAATTACCCAACGAAATGCAATTTTCAGTTTGCAAAGTAAACAGGAAAGTTGGCGTCACACATGTAAGGAAGAGAATATCAGAATAGTGCAAGTAGATTGTATAGAGCAGAAAGTCTTTAATTTAATCTGGACTAAAGAAAATCTTAAAAGTTTATAAATTTAAGAAATTTTCAAATTTCTTTTACAGCAGTCATCGTTTCTTTTCATATTTTTATAACGTTAAGATAGCAAATGATAGATGATTTATTAAATAATATTTCTAACACAGAACTTTGCAGTAGTTATTTAACAATAAAATAGTTTCTTATGTGATTCATGCGGGATATAAAAGTGGCAATATTTATTTTTTTTATATCTCTCTTTTAACAAATTGATAAGTTGATTGTAAAAATTAAATTAAATTAACTAAATCACTGTTAATGTATATCAGTACGTTAGCTAAAAGAAATAGACAAATCGTCTGCTATTGGAATTTGAGTATGACATCATCATAAAAGCCATGATTCTTTCGTGTAGTCCGTGATTTTTCTTAGGCCACTGTAGGTTTCAACCAATCGCTAAACGGTACGTGGAGATCTTGGTCTTGTCAATCTCCTGTCAGTTTCAGTCGCTGTATGTTTTGACCAATCGATAAACGGCGCGTGTACATTTCAGTCCTGTCAGTTCCAGAGCAATGACTTAACAATAAGTTTCCGTAAAAAATAGAGGGAATTATACACGGTAGATGAATATATTGCAATAAATGTTATAGACACTAAGTGAACTACAAATTTTTTCATTATTGCTGATTAGATTTGTAAAGAGCTAATCAGTCTTACAATAGAAAAAGTGCAGTACATTGGAACAATGGAGACACGTAATGTTTCCGAATTTGTTCTATGATGTAAGCATCTCCAGTAGCTAAGGGCGTTATGTACTTCGTGAACCACATTCCTCCAAATTGGAAGAAATTAGGCGACAGTTAAATCTATGATTAATTAAGTTTGACATTGATCGATTTTTGTCCTATAATTAAAAGTGGAGGTTGAGAATTCGATGTAATATGAATTCTTTCAAAAACTTCATGTTATGTCAACTGTTTCCCTTTTGAAATTCAATATTGACAAGAAAGGCAAAATTTTACAACTGCCGGAAATTTAACTGTCAAACTAACAACCGCCCAAGCTTCTAAAGAGATTATAATACATAACTGGTAATCTTCTACTAATGTTGACTTAATGTCGTTATATATTGTGAAGTTTTAATGCAGTTATAGATTTTGTGGAATTGCATTCATTTTGCAACCCATCAAACAGTTTCCCGCCTAACTAAACCCACAAGTCAGGAACTCACGACTTTGTGATGTTGGTTAATGGGTTCTCTTTACGAGATTACAGTACATGTGATTATTCTGAAACAGTGCACTTAAAATTACTTCTGTGTAACGTTGAAGGTTAATCTTTATTGATAGCTTATTTTGCGCTTATGTTAGTAAATCAAAATAAACCAAGTTTGTGGTATTTCTTGTTTGTTTTCTAATGCCCATAATATTTATATGTGCATTGTTTCTTTTTTTTTTTTTTTGCTGATGAGGATTTTTTTTTCACCTTTTAATTTCACCTTCTCTAAACAGGTAATTTTACACCACCCAAGGTCACTAGTCACTGTCCATACCAATATAATAAGCTTACATAATGGGACAAGTATACGTGAGAGGAATATCTGTCGTGTTTATCATTAATATGTGTGATTGGTCCTGAAATATAGATAAGGGATGATTGATTAAACAAGTTTGTGCACAACACAGCAAGAAAGTAATATTGATGATTTCGTCATTTTCTTTTTCAGACGGAGAGGAGGAGAAAACTGTATCAGTATTACTTAACGGCGAGGAATCTTCGATGTCCTTTATAGATCCTGACGCAGATACTGTAAGAATTAACCTACACAATTCAGAACAATATCACCAATGATCTGTAAACTCATGTTTGTTTTCTTTAGTTTAGATATTCTTTACCAATTATACCTACCTGACTTATGACGTCATCAAGGTATTTTTTTTTCGGAAAGGTGCCTGTATTTAAAGTTATTACGATCTGCAAAAATACTTTAACATTGGTCAATTATTCTTAAGAGGTCCACACGGATAGAAAAAAAGTATCGGGAATTACAGATTATGTATTGGTCACCTTCATAGCACATGTTTGCCACCTTTACTTTTAAATAGACTAACATTACTGTGATGTGATTAAAATACATCCTAAATACTACATTAACGTTTGAGGTCTACTAAGGTCTACTAAGGCTGAAGTTTGTCCTTTGTGGTCAACCAATATCAATCGATTTTGAAATAGTTCACACACAAAGAGGCATTGTCAAAGAATATTAACATGTCTGGTGTATATATAAGCGATGAACTGAAAAAAAGATATCATAATTTTAAAACAGATTTTTAACAAAATGTAATACCTTATTTCTTAAACTTTATTTATCTTTACAGTCGGTGAATCAGCCTTCGTCATTGATTAAAATGTTTTCATAAGGTTTCCTTTATAAAGTAATTGGATAAATTTTGTTTTTTGGATTTTTGTTGATTAATCTGTGTAAATTCATTAAAGTTATAATTGAG
Source organism: Magallana angulata (assembly GCF_025612915.1). Lineage (NCBI taxonomy): Eukaryota > Metazoa > Mollusca > Bivalvia > Ostreida > Ostreidae > Magallana > Magallana angulata. Next base: position 17,880,202 of record NC_069116.1, on the reverse strand, counting down.
AGAGTTAGCTCTCTAGGTTAATTGTTTATCATACTTTTTTCCCTTTTTCATTTTTTTTTCACTTTTGTATTGTCACTCCAATGCATGCAATGTATGTATTATATGTATTATTGTTCAAAATTTTTTTGTGATTTTTCTCAACACTGTAATTTATGCAGTTCAGAGAATAAAGAAATTGTCATTGTCATTGGAAATCAGGAGAAGATATTTGGTTAATGAAATATTGTTGTGTATAGACAGTAATTAACGTTTAAAAAAGGACGAAGTTTCCAAGTAATGACTAGAAATTCAATTTTTCAATTAGATTTTTTAATATAGGGGCCTAACTATAATATAATAATGTCAAAACATTTTGATTTTCATAATTTCTTTTTTTTCACAGGTAACACCAAGGTGCGCCCCGAACTGTTCCTGTATCGATGCTTACGTTGTTGTGTACTGTATCGATGATCGATCATCGTTTGATCGGGCCGTCGATATTCTGTACAATCTACGTAAAGAAGAACACAACGACTCGGCCATCATACTGGTAGCCAACAAATGCGAACTGGCCAGATCCCGTCTCGTATCAACGGAAGGTACGCCCTCTTACCAGACTTTTTTAAGTCTTCTCAATTTTTAAACTATCGAGCTTTTGAAGAAACGTTTCGCAAATGTGATACCTAAAACCAACAACGGAACCGGATTGTTTCTTGTTTTTTTCAAGCCACATTGCGCAAGTTTGATCTCATAAATAATACATAAAGTAGCATAGCAACTGTTGGAAAGTTACTACATGTAGTAGTATTTTTTGTGGGCTTTTCAAGTAAAAAGTAAACGTGGATGTGTTTGATTTCAGCACAAGTAAAGTTAACTATTTTTAAACACTCGAAACTCGATATGCAATTGAGAGAGAGAGAGAAAAAAAAAAGAGAGAGAGAGAGAGAGAGAGAACAAGTACAGTGTAAGATGTAATACACATAGATGTGGTAGGCGGATGTTAATAATTTTTGTAAAGAAAACTTATTTATAAAAATCTGTGTTGATTTTGATACTTAAACCCTCTCTCTGTTGGAGGAGAAGCTAATTGCCATCGATCCTTACAACTCGAGTTATAAGAAAATTAATTCTAGACCATCCATATACTATATAAAAACAACTTGTTTACGACTAAATCTGTTTTCAACCTACTTACAAAAACAGTGACTATCATTGCATGAAAAACTAAAGCTCATATCCTTTGGACACAGGAAGGTGGGAAGTATTTAGATACACCGTAATTCTTTAAAAATAAAAGGTGTTGTGCTTTATTATTGAAATTGGTTTATTTTAAGTTGAGTTAATCACTGGTGGGTTTTGTATAATTTTGTCAGGATAATGCTTGCAAATTGCGTATGTTTTTCCCCGAAGGACAAAGAACATCTATGTCAAGCCCTTTTTATTTTTTATCTGCCAGGGATGTCATTATCCATTTGATAATAAACCTACGCGTGGCATAGTCAATGGTTATCTGAGTATTTTTCTTCTTCAAAATAAATACAACCACCGTTAAGGGCAAATACTGAAATGTCGCCAATGAAAAGTTCATCAGAAGGACAGATAAACAGAGATAATACAGAGGAAGAAGCATTAAAGATTACCTAATATGACAATTTTTGTATGACTTCTCCTATGTGATTAAGAGATTAAATGTTTAAACCATTAATTTCCTCTACATTTTTGTTATTGTCAAATGCGAACTGTTTAACATGATCATAGCTACAGATGGGCAAGTCAAATATGGAATTTGACTGCTATTCTAAAATTACTTTTAAACAGGATAATAGCAGGTCTTTTTTTCATAATCGTTTTAGAATTTGCAACCTTTTGATTTTTGTTTCAGAGGCTCAAGCGGTAGCCAAGACTTATGACTGCAAATTTATTGAGACCTCAACCGTTTTGAACCACAACGTGGATGAACTCCTAGCGGGCATCCTGAGCCAAATACGACTCAAAATCAAACAAAATGAGAAATCCCATAGCAAACTGGAGCAGATACATGGATGTGTGACAAAAAGCAAACAAATTCTGAACAAAATATTCAGCAAAAAAGAGGGAGCTACAAAATCTTGTGAAAATTTGTATGTGTTATAAAAAACAAAAAAGACCCAAAGAGATTTAAATTGTTACAGCGTAAAAAAGACAAAAACGGATTACAATTTTAAAATTTGTAATGTTTTGGATGTTATTAAGTTGGAATGATTTTGCTCTTTATGTGAAAGAGTTGGCATCAGGCTGTACCCGAACCCTGGAAACACTGGAATCTTAAGCGTATTAATAAAAATCATCGATTCAAGAGAGCATCGTGTCAGATACTTTATCCTTTTGAAGTCAACAGGCCTTGTGGATTTAATGACGTATTCAGCATTATTGCTTTTAGAAATCTGTGTTTTCAAGTTTTTGCTAAATGTTGTCATAACAAAACAAGGTTAAAACATACTTGAACGTAAAACAGCTAACCTGAAAGCAGATCCATGTTAATATGCTTTGATTTTTTATTTCATGGATTTTTTTAATGACTTTGTTACTACTTTATCTTTCTGTGTTTTGTGAGTTAAATATATCAAACATTCCATAAATGAGATTCGTGGAATTATGTATAAACAAAAACACAATCAAACAAAAACAATACTTAACAGGAAAAAATACTAAACACAATATAAATGAAATGAAATGAAATCATCTCAACCGGAAGTTAAACACGCCATAGTTCGTTTTACATGAACTTTAGAAATTCTTTTGACTGATTGAAAGTATTGGGTACAAACAAGAAGACTTTGCATTCACAATTGTGGAAAAATATTTACCTTTTTGCTATCTTCAACTTGTACTTTTTACCAATTCACTCTCTTGCTAAAATTTTGGACACCATTGAACCATATTGCTACATTTAAAAGAAAACCAAATTACTTACACTCTATATCTATCATTTAAATTGGGAATTGTGAATTAGCAAAAAAAAATTTTTGGAAATATGTTTGGAAATTACTTTAATATGAGACTTTACCGGAGTAACCTTAAGTTGTCGATGTTTTGTATCACACAAGCCTTGATTATCGGCCGTGTTATATATAAAGATTTATTTTTGTTTGTGATGTGTGCTGATTTTTTTTTAAAAGTTATTATAAATTGTCAATATGTAAATCGTGCCTTTCAAAGCATATGTACATGTAAGTGACTCTGGTTTTACAGAAAAATTGATGATTTTAAAGTATAATTGTATGGAAGAAGAATATCCAAATAAAATAAACATATGGTAAAACAATGGGTTTTTAACTTTTGTTTTTTTTTTCTTAATAGAGTATATAGGTCATCATACATTTATCCTTGAAAATTAAAAATTTGAGATTGCGTCTCAGACAAAGGCAAGAGATTAAAACACAGTGCCTTTAATATTCTTCTGAATGTAATCAACGACACACGATATTTAATCTTGAAGAAATTAAAAGTTATAATTTTGTATTCAATGATGCAGATTTTGGACATGTTGGATTGTGGTACTATGAAAAAATGACAATAACAAACTGTCAACCATCTCAAAAATCCATAAAACGAAATACAAATTCAAAGCAGAGCAACACGGACCTCTAAATAGATAGATGTAGAATATATTGATTACGTAACAAACTGCAGACTTTCTTTTGCAGACAATTTCACCAGTACGTCTAGTTTTTCAGAAATATTACCATGAGCATTTGAGATTTAATTTGTTAAAGGACATTTGTGGATAAATCAAATCCCTTGTGTTGCATACTTAATTCGAAAAGCATGATTACTTAGAATCTTGGCTATGGAAACTGTCCCCTATAATACATTTTTATTTTATTTAAATGGGTTACTCTTTTATCTAAATACCAAATTGAATGGTTTCTTTTTTGAAAGGGTTATAGATATTAAAACGTTATCATAAACAAAAAGCAACTTGCTATCGGTGCAGACTACAACAAGAATGAATCTATATGGATGCCATTGATAGGTATGAAACGTGTATCCCTTTCGCAAAGGTAAATCTGCTAAGATACTTTTACCACATACAAATCAATGACCAAAACACTGAAATTTCAGTATTAAAAGACTCTTTCGTTTAGTAATTCGAAGAAAATTGGCGCCTTTAGGCAACGACATACCAATAAATGTAATAAACGTTGTTCAAATAGGATTATATGAATGTTTTTATATACCACAGAGGAATTATGAGGCTATAGACAACCAATGCCGTCATGACTTTTTTTGGCCGAAGATCAGATGTTTAATTTACCACATCGAAATGTGGACGATTTTCTTGTTGTCTCTAGTTCTGAATTGTTGTAGTATGTCATGTTCTTAGATAAATGGATATAGAGCGATAAAACTAGAAAATCGCAATTTCTATCTGTTATTCGATTTTTGGAGTCGGTGAAGATGGGAAAAGTCGATTGAATATAGCTCCATGATGTAGCCACTTAAAAGTTTCAATTATAAATGTAATAGTATCCTTACTATACTAAATTGGTCTATACAAGTGTTTACTGAGAAATCGTTCGGATGAGTTGTTGTGTTTTCTTCCTTATGATAAAAGGTCTGCCCGTGCCTAGTGAATGGTGGTTTTATTTTTGTTCAAAATCTTCGATTTTAAATGACAGGCTCTGATATGCATAATCATTTATTTACCAGAACATTACATTCGAAAAAACCCTTAACCATTTAACATTTGATACTTTCTACTTATTAGTTTTTAAATATAATTATGAAAAAGGGAAACTAGAATACAAAAGTTATGTATGATAATAGTTCTTATCTTCTTCAAGAGCCCAAGATCCTATGAATCATATGTTTTTTTTTATATATTTTCTAAACTCAAATCAACTCAACATACTTTTGACGATGGCATGACAAAAGTAAAAATGTTTTACATTTGACCCATACAAACATCAAAAGTGGTTGCCGTAATTTTGTATTTTGATGGAATCAAATATTATTTACACAACAAATGCTTGTAATTTATAACTCGACACCAGTTGGTAGCAGCCGTTCATTCTTACAACATTGGATATTGTGCGGTAATTATAATGAATTGCAATCAACGTATAATTTTGGTAGCAAGTAAATTTTTACAAGTAAAATCACCAAATATACGTGAACTTCAAAATTTATTCGTGTATGGCTCCACATAACTTTTTCTTGTGTCATTAAATGGTCTGAAACTGGAAGTTTGATTGATTAATTCAACACAAGTACTGTACAATAACATTTGTCAAACTCCCAGTTTCAGACTATTTAATGATACAAGAAAAAGTTTATTTAGAGCCATAAACGAAAGAAAATATCTGCATTTTACAATATTAATAAGAGAAAAACAATTGCTAGTTTCAGGAACAAATGAGCGTTACCGATTATTTGACTCTTCTATTTCAATTTTTTTTTACGAGTTTTCATTTTGTAAAAAGAAAGATATCGCATGCTAAGGATTTTCAGTTAAGAAATATAATTAATTTATTGTGTAAACAAACAAAAAAATTGAATACAAAGGTTCATGAACTTAGTAATCATCTCGCCTATATATGTCATTATATACAAAACATTAATAAAGAAGAAAACTGCATTTATATTTAGAAAATAAGAATAATATTTATTAGCATTAACAATCTAGAGGTGTTTTTTATGTACTTTTTGTATAGTGAAAACCTTTTCGTGAACGTTATTGAAATGTTTGATTACAATTTAGACTTGATTTGATTTAAACATACATATTGTATTTTAATATATTGCGATTTCTGCCTAAATATAGTTACAATGGGATTGAAACACTGAAAAGAATTTGAATTTGAAGCTATTCGATGTTTGTGGTAAGAGATATGCATCAATAGAGAATGAATCTTAATAAATATATAGTTCTTGATGACATCATGTTTCAATGAGAGGCTTCTGGCTCATGATGTATGCAACGCTGCAGAATTTACATCCCCCTGCGCTTGCGTGGCAATGAAGCGGAAGGAAAACTCAATATTTTTGTGTTGGTTCAACGCGTAATTCTATTTTTCTCTATTTAATTTTATTTATTTACTTTGGAACATCGTCTTCTCAAAAGTTCATCTTTTCATATGATATATAAAATATGTGGAAATCGTGTAAAAATTCGATATTCCCTGAATCATGGGTTTGTGTCCCCTTAAAATATTGGGCCGGATAAATGTACCAGTGTCATGGTCGCATTTTGCATCCACGTAAGATACATTTCGCAAATATCCAAATATATCAAATGATAGACCATAACTTTGAAAGTTTATACTCACTTTTGAATTTAATGTGTCTTAACAGCTAGGTAAGATATTTACCATGAAAAAAACCCCCACTATCTCAAATGATATGACAAAGAAAAAGAAATAATTTCTGAAGGAAATATTATTATTTTTTTAAAATCCTATTTTCCTTCTCGAATTTAATTCAGACTGCATGTAGTTTTTTTTAATAGGATTACATATTTCAAATCCTATGGGAGTATTATTAAAATCCCATCGGAGTATACAAGTAAATTTCTACAGGAAGTTCTTATATTTCGATTGGAAATTTAAATATCTCAGTATAACTTTTTACTTTAAAAGTTGATATCTGACCGAACAGGTACATTGCAAAATACATCAATTACAAAAATGCTTATTAAGTCTTTAATCAATGGCATATGACGTATTTGAATGTTTTAAAACATAAACCTTAGAGGGATAATAATGCAACCATAGCATGGCTTTAATCATTCGGCAGTGTTGTGGTTGTAGTTTGGTTTACAGACATTGCTGCTCATTGAGCTATGAGACGCATATGCATCTTGTTTTAGTGCGTATTTACAATGTCGTTTATACTGACCAGCCAAGGCCACTATAAAGTACATTACGATGTTCGCGAGATTGGACATTAAATCTTATATATAGTTCATCTGTTTTCAACAGTTGTAATGTATAAGCTATAATCAATGTAACCAAACTCAGATAAAAATCATGCGTGTATTATAACATATAAACTGATGGTTTCTATGATGTATCTTAAGAAATTAGATTGTGTTCATACAACTACTGACAAAATTAAATCATGATATATTCAGTTTCAATTTATTGCTTCGTGTATAAATGTACGCATTCCTTTTATTTACTGATCAGCCAAGGTCATTACTAAGTAGAAGACCAAAGCAAGTTTGTGATGCTGGACTTCAGATCTATTGTATTGTATATGGGCAGTAGGGGATATATTCAGGGAAAGATATAACTGTAAACAACTAAATGATTTCTTTGTTGGATTATACAGGCTAATAGAATTACATACGTAACCTACGTCAGATTTCGGTCATGAAAATGGCGCGGTTGTAAGACACAAGATACAAATTATCTATGTCGACTACTAGTACAATGTATGCAAATGATGCACCTTAAATACTTTGAATATTATAAATACATGTAGTTGCATACCATTTAAAAACATTATGGTTTTCATTTTCATTTTCTTGTTGAAATTTTCAACGTGATACGTTGGAAAAACTTGTATAGTTATGACAAAAAAGGATTTATTTTCAAAATGACTGATTATTCAAAGAATATAAGAAATGGCACGATACCAATTTCTATTTAAATACCATTTAGCAAGAACTGCTATATAACTATATAAGATTTTTAATATTGGTTGAATACTTTGTAGTAGGTCACTAGTTCCACTAAATAAGTAAATATACAAGTGTCAGTATTTTATAGTGATATCTACAGATCATGAAAATCGAATTAAAAATAACATATCATATACCTCTAAAACAGACACTGTATACAGGAATCGTGAATGTAGGTGTATGAGTAGGCCCCGTAAGTTCACGTTTAGTTTCACCTGTTCAGCACGTTCATCATTTTTTGGGTTTCTTTTCAGCAAAGGTTGATATTTCATGGCTGTGATAGTACAAATTTCCCTTACTAGTTCACAAAAAGGACTCATAACCTACAATAGAAAAAAAGTATTTGCAAGTGCGTTCCAATTTAATTCAAACACGAAGGGAAGAATGATATTGCAGGCAGTAATCTGAAGATTGTTCACTTCAACTTTTGTATGATTATTTTTAACTTGTATGCAGATAAACATCAGAACATTAGTACAATTTTGAACAGCACGGTATGCATTTGGTGTTTATTTTAATTACAACACCTAAAATTTGCAGCTAGCGTATAACCTATGGCAAAATAATCATTTTCAGTTTAATTTATTGTTCAAAACCATTTGTCATGACAATACTTCTCTCGATGCTGAAGATTTTACATTTAAGAAAACTCTAGCTCTGCTGTTTTTTGAGTACTTTTCAAGATGCCACCGGCATTCTTATCATCAATAGGTGATGAGGAAATTATCATCTGCGTATTTAATCTTAAAGCTAATGAGTCGCCAAGTCGGTGGCAGACTCCAAACTCTATATCCCTTCCATTAAAGCAATTTGCTATCCATTACAGAAATGGCCTTGACCATAATAACTACGTCTTTCAATAAATGGCAATAATGAATATTTTGCATAAAAATAGGGAAATCAATATCGATTGCTTACATTGTACAAATTACATTATATATATAACATTTTCCCCTTTAATAAAAAATCATATTAAAAATCACCTTCACTCAGCATAGTAAGAGTTACAATGTCTTCAAGCTCATACCATCTGTTCTTCACTTTTCTTAATTTAGCCACTTCCTTTGCTTAACCAAATGAATGTTTTATTACTAATGTTGGTAGAAGTCGTTGACATTTTTCTTTAGGCATGTTATCTACTTTTCATATTTTTAATTACCGGTACATAAGGTAGTTATTAACCAGACCTAGTTATAAGAGAAAGCAACATGTAAAAACGCTCCTAAGCATTATGATTTAACGGGTTTTGATGCGGTTTAAGTGCAATTCTAGAAGATTTATTATTTCAATACCTATTCATCCCTAAACTTGACAAAACTGATTGTGTACAGCATTGTTTACTTCATTTTTTAATGTTTTTACCATAATTCTTTGGCATCGAAAATCCATTTTGTTAACAAAACGAATGTGTACTAGTATCTACTTAACTAACACGTTAATAATTCAAAGCCTGTTGTTATATTAAGGGTTTTAATCGTTATGAAAGCACGTCTTATCTGGAAATTGGACCTCTTTTGTTCGTGTGAAGGCTTTTATTGCAGATTATGCTATTCTTGATCAAAGTTATCTTGGACTTTAAAAAAACACTCTCCAGAATAATAAAGAGTACGGGAAGCGAGTCTACAGCAATATACATAAGCAATTAACATTTCGAGATATGAATGATTGTCTTTGAGTAACTTATTCAACGTAGAATTTAGTTGCTATTCCAACTGTGCATTGTCCAACTTTGTTGACCAAATCTTAAAGAAAAATGTTTGAATTTCTTATCTTGCAAAGATATGATTGCTCCACCCCACGTTCTTGTCCTTACATTGATTGCATTCTTCTTTTTTTCCAACTTATCTTTTTATTTAGTTGTAAATTAAGATAAGTGAATTACATGTATAATACGTAGCGTAAATATATTGTAAATAAACCAAATTGAGGAAACATTTGTAATCAAACTTTCTATATCTACAAAACACAATGGTTATTAAACATACTACATTACAAGAGAATATGTGCATGCGTTCAAGATACAGGTCCACACGGTTTTTATTTATATCTCACCTTTACCTCATTAATGTGGAAAATAGATTCATCGATTACACAAGACTTTTAAAAGTTATGAAGTTGATTCCAGAGGGATTCATATTTTAAAAAATAACAATTTTACATGAACATCGTATTGCCACTCATGGAATGATGGTGTACTTGATACCAAGATGTTGCTTTTTGTTAAAATCAACATGACATGGCCATGAACTTTTGTCTTCTGACAGTGCTCCGCAACAAGTTAGCTCTAATACACGATTACACCCCGACGGAAGGGCTTAAAACAGGGATTAATAAAAAAATCGATAACTATACATCTTTGCAAAACGATATTACAAAACAACTGTTTTGTTTCAAGTTAACTTGACTGAAGAGGTCTTTTTTGTGTGTCTGTTTATCATTTCCTAACAAAACCATGGGTCATTAGCACCATAAACCTTGCGTGACCTCACAGCAGATGTTTCTATTCGGCGAGGGTCACACACAAAAAACTCAACGGTTATTTATTGCACACTATAGGCAGTAATTTAAGACAATACCAGTTTATCGATTATTTTCCGAAACGTGCTGCCATCAAATTGAATAGTGATTATGATATTATCTTTAGTGCTGTGAACATGGGGAACAGGAAAATTTGTAGTGTTGGATATATACGTGTACCACTTGCATAAATTCAAAACTTCAAATCACATCAGATTTTGTCTTTGAATATATTGATTACAAATTTGGATCTCAAATTTCGCACGAGCTTTATTGGATTGTTTTGTTATATTTCTTTTTCTTTGATCATGAGGTTAATCTTTTTATGACAACATTTTTCCAAATAATGGTTTGAAACGTGCATGTTATCATGAAGATCTCACACTAAATAATATCTTGATTAGAAAAGAAATAACCCTTTTAATGTCCCGAGAGAAGTTTTTGTGTAAAGATGAGAATGAAATTGAAAATATTATCCAGGGATGATTTTCTCATCGATTGTTTTGAAGTTCAATGAACCTCTTCTTTTGTCATATTTGTGTAAAATGACCCAAACAGATTAGGATAAGATCAAATTACAATAAAGAAAATGGCACTCATATCCAGTTTATGTTATATTTTGATTTAATTAAACAGTACTCCAATAAAGCATGGACATTGCAAACATATACGGCGTTATGCAAGAATGCCATTCTAACCAATTTCATACTTAGATATCAAATTGATACGAAGGAAGGCAGTCGTCATGGTAATGACTCTCACGTTGACAAAGGTTCCTATAATCGTTAATTCATTAATAAGCTCCAAGTGTTTGATATCAGCAATCCCCGATATCCAACCTCAATGTTTTTCTTCTTTTTGTTTTGGATTTGATCGATCTTATTAGCTTCTACTCCTTAAATAGATTTATTCAAAATTTGAATCTTAAGGATCGAATATGTGAAAGGTTGACAAAAGTTCATGTTTATGTAATTGCTGCAACAGCGTGTTTGACAAATCTTTCGCTATGGTAAACTCTTAAGGTCTGAAGATTCAGAATCTTTTTGCACAATTAAAATGAAAGAGAATAATTTGAACATGTAAGCATACGTAACTGCAAATGCTTTATGTATAATATTGTAATTTAATAATGTCTTTATGGGAAAACTTCGAAGATCTACTTGCAGCAATATTTACGTATACATAGTTTTTTTTCAATCTAACTTCTTATATTTGTTATTTAAAATAAAAAGTAGGAGGAGTTGTTCATCATCTGTAAGGTTTTTAATGGTCATCTTGATTGCTTTATGAAAATATTTTGAATCTGAAAATGAACTAAACAGACAGGTGGACTCATATTTTGAGAAACTAAAGCATACACAATCTGAATATTGAAATATTTAAATTGCACCAACTTTTAAACCATCAGCTTTAAAAACAACATTCTACAAATTAATTAAACTAAAAATAATATTTTACACCAAATAATTCCCTGTTCTACATTGAAATCATTTTTCGTTTACTTACTTACATGAGAGAATCAATCAGATGATTTTAATGTTAATTTTTTTAATAGAAAAAAGTATTGTATCAAGATTGAGAAGGAAAGAGATAGAGCAAGAGAATTATTCTGGATTAAAATATTTAACCAATGAGATATATGTGCCGATCTTGCACGTGTTCTAAAATGCATGCAGTCCATGTAGTGTGAACATCCGTCAACAGGACAAGAAAGATAATTCAAAGACGGATGAAAACTTATGAAAGTTTGTTGGTTTGTATAATCATAACTGTAAATCGTGTTAACGATAATTACTACACATAGGTGATCGCTGTTAATATATGCATTTGATGACTAAAGTAAATGACAACTTAAGCATTTCCGCTTAGTAGATTTTTTGCAAAGAAATTGTTTCAGACTATAGATACTATTTTCCTTAAATGAATACTTCTGTGTAAACTTGGATCCTCCATTTGCTATCTCTCAAGTATTGGGGGTTGGGGGGGGGTACTTGAATGATGTCATGGAAAATACCCTTAACAGTATATAGAAAAATATTTTGAAGTGTATTTGTACATACTAGATATTTGATATATCTACATATTATTTACATGTACATGTATTGCTTAAACAGTAATGTTAACAATTAATTACTTTTTCGGAGGAAGGGGCTTACTGTAAAAAAATGAAAATTTCTATATCTAAAATAAATTACCCACTGACTGAGCTATTGGCTAGGAAATATTTTTTAAAAAATATTTGTCAATGACATTAATTGCCAAAATGGACCGACTAAAAAGGGTGAGGGGGTATACTAAGAGAAAACCCCACCCATGTTTACTACTATATTTTTAGGCTTTGCATGTGCAAAAGATATAAATCTAACAAAATAAATCGAATCCAAAATCGTAAATAATGTATGAAAAATTGATTTAAAAATGTTTTGCTTGATCATCGATTCCACTGATTTGAGAACTGGTAAATCATCGTTCCATATAGCTCGATTTGTACACACAGGGGTCAAAGGTAAATAAAGATCTTTATTCTAAGCAAATCTAAATAAACATGTGCTTCTTTCTTTATATTTACTCAATACAGACAATATATACATCAGTATTACCAAATGCGAATTTGAATAGACTTAATGACCTCAAAGAACGTCCAATATTCTGAAATTACTAAGCATGTTTTCAACCCTTTGCCTGTTGTTCAAATTGGACACACTCTCAGTTACAAATATTACAGGCTAACATTGCAGGTTGCAGTTGTTCGGTGTACATTTAAAATGTCAATGCACACGTATTCCATTAGTTTTCATGTTGAGTTGCAAAAAATCTAGATAATAAAATATTTGAAATTTCGGTCTTAAGGCTTTTTAAAATTTACACAAATTGCACAATGTTCTTAATTAAACAAATGTACAACAGATCCATGCATTGGACTCGTTTTGAAAAATGTGTCTTTGAAGTTTAGGCAAATATTACGGTTCAGAAAATAGAGGCTTACTTACGATAATTCAAAAGTAAGTATGTGACCTATTATCATAGCATTAAAAAAGATTTAAAATAGGATGAAACCATATTCTAAAAAATAGTAGTTTTTATTGTACAGTAGATATAAGATTCATTGATTTGGAAGATGTTTTAATAAGGCTGTGTTAGCCGAAGCAAAACAAATGGGGATGGGAGACGTGGTTCACCATCCCATATTATCAGACACTGACTTGAAATCATTATATACAAGTATGCATCTGTCTATTAATACACCACAGGGTATCTTCAATAAAGTGTAGCTTGACATCCAAATGTTTTTTGTAGACGGGAAATTAAACTTGCATACCATGACAAAAACAAAAATGATCCGAGTTGAAACTGACGAAGACGCTGGTCAAAACGTCTTAAAGTGGCTCACTACACCGTAAAATATTTCTCAAATCAGGCCAAAGTTAAAAATATCTATGTTTCCCCTAATGCGACCGACCCACTGAAATCCCGCCGACAGAATTGGTTTTTTTTACCACATTGAATGGATATTTTTAAAAAAAAAAGAAACCTAATTTTACCAAAATTCGTTTTAAGGAGACCCACATCTTTTTTGTTTTACCAATCAGTTTGTTCGGCTTATTCATCAGCATGGGCCAAATACAAATATCTGCTCATATTTAATCCAAGTTTAATTAAGGTTGATATATATATATTATCATTCCTGTCGGTTATGATGTATCAAATAATGACAATCTCCCTGATTTCTTTAACTTCTCACTACGTTTCAGTTAGGGAGAAATAAGTCTCCCAAAAAATAAGGTTGATACCTGTGACATGAAAGACTCTTTATCATGTGAAAAATTTAAACAGTTCTCTTAAATCTGTCAAATTTCAAATAGACCGAAACAAAAGAGTTGGTTTTGGTGATGACTATGATTAAAGTAAAATTAGGTAAATTTACAAAAATATTTATTTGGTGTATTATCTAAATTTTTTTCTTCCATGGCATTATGTTTCAAATTTGGGATAATATTTCTTTGTAAAGACACCTATTTCCTTGTCACAGAAGGATATTCTCTGCAAGTGTGATTTTGTGTAAATTTGATATATGATTGTAGAATCATTAAATATGACGTCACAGACATTAACATCTATTAAATTTCTTTAAGTTTGTCAAATATTATTGCTTTAATACTCTTTTAGACATTTTATAAACCAATTTTGAAAAATTAATCGAAACTTTGAAAAATGTACTTTATTAATAAAATGCTATTTTAATACATGTATAGGTTAAATGTTAATGAATCTATCATGCTCATCCAGTCATTGAATCAAACATGTTTATTTAAGATAAACAATATCAAATTGAGAATTCGATATTAAATTTGTTATACATTCCATTAGTACAAGTATATGCATTTGTTTTACAACTGGTCATTTTTTTTTTAGCTTTGTAATTAATTAAAGAAATCATTGATTTTTTTTTCATTTTTAATTTATAATATATTTTCAATTCAATAAATCAGAAATGTTCCCTTTTACAAGCTATAGCAGCGACCAAAAGAAAGTTTTCTCGAATCTGATGCAGTGTGATTCTGTAATGATCCTGCTAGCGAGAAGCTGATAATTTTTCTCAGCTCACTGAGCAAGGCTACAAACTTGTCAAAAGTACATATAAACCATTATATAAGAGCAACTGGAGCATCCTTTCTTCAATTTAAAGTGCGTGTATGGACCCTCCTAAGTAATGTTGGTCACTGGACATAGTTCCATACAGAGCCCGAGTGTCTACCAACGAGTTAGTGTTGCAGACAAATTTCAGAAGGCGAGTCAATCAGCGAAAATATTCCAACATCCAGCTTGCCAACGTTACCAAGTACCAAAAGGCATGCTATTCTGGCTAATTTATTATCTTCGTTAACGGCTTGTGAATCACAAATAATGGAATGCGATCTTACTGGGTTGAATTTGATCAACTTTTCGCAGATTTGAAACACAGAGTCCAATAGAAGCAACGACAATTCAGACCTATATGCCTTAGTAACTGCACCGTAAATATCGGCAATATTAACATTAGCACAAAATAGTTCAGAAAGATTTTAAAAAGTTTTGAATGGTTTTGAGTTGTTTATTATTTAATATCTTAGATATAACAGTTTATTGTTGAAAATAGGTTACTGTTGGTATAAAGATTTCTGAAATTTATTTACTGTTGAAAAAATAAAACTGTGTGGAATTTAATGATGTGATCAACACTTCTTTTGAGTAACTGTCTCACTTAAAGGGACTTGGACACGATTTGACTTAAAATTTTCATTTTTTTTTCATTTTCAATGTTTATATTGATTAATATAGAAGTTTACAATGCTATGTCAAAATTTGAAAGTCAAATATCAAGTTATAAGCAAGATACAGAGTTCATAATTCTTTGTTTTGTAAGGAAATCTCAAATATTGTCATTTTTTACATAATGTGATGTATTGGTGTAAGTTTCAATCAAATGTATCTTTCTTCTGTTGGTAATAGTATTTATGAAGATATTGAATAAGTTTAAATTGTTTTTACATGTCATTTTGTCTAAGAAATGGTAATTTTCTACATTACATTTTTGTAAACAACTATAAGACTCGAGCTTTGTTTACATAACCCTCTGTATCTCGCTTGTAACTTGACTTTAACATTCAATATTTTGGTCAATCATTTAAAATGCACCAGTAAACCATTTTATACATAAAAAATAGAAATAAAATGTTTGATCTAAAATCATGTCCAAGTCCCTTTAATAGTCGGGAAAACAAAACACTTATTAGTTTAGTTCAACTTCAACTTTCTTTATTGCGTAAGACATACATCTTATTGCATATGAAATTTTTATAAATAATATGTGCAGCACATTGCATGGATTTACTAACAAATGGTAATAGCAATAAATATGTAATACAGTGATGATAGCGTTGGAGAATGTCAATTCAACACATCAATTTAATTACAACAATTGTTATAAAAATAGTATATCAGTCAACATGTAGTTTGAAGGCATGATGCAAGAATTTTCCTAAGTTACAGAGTTCTCTAACATTGTTTACACATAATAGCTGTATAAATTTATACATTGATGGTTTTTTCCAATAGTAATTTTTTATATATATGGCTCTTAATTGCTGGTATCGTGGACATATTAAGACAAAGTGATATTCATCTTCAATTTCGGATCTACAAAATTCACATACTCTGTTATTTCGCACAATATTTCTGTGGCGTCCACTTTCTATGGATAAATTATGTGATGACATTCTGATTTTACTGAGTGGTTTTTGTAAATACAAGGAATGGGTTTCACCAAATAATATTGCAGTGAAAAATGGTCAATAATACATTTATATAACATACATCTAGATGAACTATTCATATCTGCAAAAAGAGTTTGTACAAAAGTATCTATTATTCTTTGCTTAATAAGTAAAAAATGGCTTTTATAACATATTTTGTGATGGTCAGCCCAGAAGTAGCCTAAACCAATTTCAAACAATTTGTCTTTGATATTTGACACCCAGTTTGATACATTTTTCAATTTGTGTTCACACTCTTCTAATATTTTATCATAACATGACCTCAAAATGCAATTTTTACTTTGTAATAATTTAAACCAAAACTTAAAAATCCGAAAATAGCGTACAATCCTCAAAGACAACCTGCCAGTTTCAAAATACACCATAGACGTATTTGTATTTTTTCTAACACACAGAACATTTTTTATGAATTCTAAATGTATTTTCTCAATGTCACCCGCACTGTGGTTTCCCCAGACTTCACATCCGTAATTCAATATACTACTTACATAAGTGTCAAAAAGAGAGAACATAGTTTCCACATTTAAATTCAATTGACTAACCTTAGATCTTAGACAGAACATTGCTTTTCTACCTTGACTGGCTAATTGTTTTTGTGTTTCATTAAAATTCCCATTGTAGTTCAATAAAACACCAAGGTACATAAATTTATCTACAACTTCTATATGGTCAGTATGTATATGCCATTTTTCGTTTTCATGGATTTTACCTCCATTTCTAAATACTACAACTTTTGTTTTATCTGTATTAATGGCCAAGTCCCATTTTAAAGTGTAATCATACAACGTGTTCAACATTGGTTGAAGTTCATGTACAGATTCTGCAAAACACACCATGTCATCAGCATACATTAACGTAAAAAGATTTAACTCTTGTACTTGCAATACCTCCCCTTGAAGAAGACCAAGTGAGTTTTCAAAAACATCAGATAGCATTCTTGGTGTCTTAATACAGGAGTTACTGACTGACTACGGAAATGTATCGGGTTGCAAATCACCGATCATTTTTTTGATTTCTTTATATTCTTTAACAGCATAAACATAATAGATCAGGAATCTATTAGTAATCATTTTACTTAGAGTAAAACAGTATACCTGTGGAACAGTTTTGAAATTACATGTACTTAAGAAATCGTGTTGTGTTTCAATAAATATCGATAAGTTTTGACATTTTATGGATTTTTATTTTGATATTCTCTAAAATATGATGGTTTTATGTGATGGAGGAAGTACATTGTATTTTGTTTAAAACAGCTGTTAAATTTTGAACAAGTTCTCTTTTATTTCAGGATATTGTTTAATTGAAGTCAATTTACTTGATGTTCATTTTTTCGCGTTTCTAAAAAGACAGGGCTACTGATCAGGATAATATGGTTTTAAACATTAATTTTTGTTTGTTTGTTTATTTATTTATTTGTTTAATTTATTTCGTTCTACATCGTCAGATTGTTTAAGTTCTTTTGTGGTTATTAAATGCGTTTTTAAATGATCGTCTTTTGTGTTTTTTTTAAGTATCTCAGAGTGAATAACACATTATCACATTGACAACTCAAGAAATATCGATTGATTTTGAAGACGACATAAATTCAAAGAAGTCTGTGGTCGCCATAATATTTTCGATTGTTCTACAGCTGCTAGTGGGGTACATATACAGGTTCCTATTAAACCTACGGAAAAAATATAGTCGGCGGCATTTCGAATGAAGAGGTCAGGTTGTATGGACTTCTAAATCCATGAACATGTAAAGACAATCTAAACTTTATTTAACACTAAAAAACTATTACGATTGCAAAACATAGTTTATATAATAGTTCAATTTTGACGATTTGTTATCTACGATCAAAAATATTAATATAGTTTCACGATTTGTAAAACTCCGATTAACAACTCTAAAGTAACTCTTAAATAAAGCTTACCATTTAATAATGTTTTACAGATTAAAACTATAGTTAAATAACAGTTAAAGTGTCCGAAGCACAAATTGAGATCATTGTTTTATTATCTATTTTATATGCATAAGATAGTTTACTTTTTGCATTTTTGAATGACTGATCAACATGTGAACGTTAAAGTTTATCAGAGATACAGTGGGGAGATTTCATTGTAATGTAAACAAAGCCCGAGTCTTATATTTGTTAACAAATAATTTAAAGTAAGGAATGACTGGTAGTAAACAAGATAATCTGATTCAATGCGTTGATAAATACTATCATCAGAAAAAGCAACATTTGAATAAAGATTATAACAATATGGCAGTTATGTAAACAATACCAGGCTCTAGCTTTGTTTACAAAACAAAAAATTGCTTGGAACTCAAGTTTTGACTTTCAAAGTTTGATGAAGCATTAAAAAAACCTATAATAACTATTCTAAATATTTTGAAATATATTATTTAATCTCAAATCGCGTCTAGTTCTCTCCTCGAAATATCATTTACGGTCGATAATTATTGAAACTGTGTTAGCTCATATTTCTGAATCTGGCATGCCATAAACGACTGTTGCCTAAACGTCCTGGTACCTAAACATCTTGTTGCCTAAACGCTATTTGCTGGCGCAGAAAGATCTTGGAACTTAAACGTATTGATGCCTAAAAATCCAGTATTTGATGTTTTCGATACTAGTGGTAAATTACCTTGGCAAATGTATTAAAGATGAAATTCAATGTGAAATTTTAATATTACTCCGTTAATGATTGCTTTTCACTTTACTAAGGGCCTTGAAGCAAATAATCCCTTTATCAAATCAATACCTCAAAACCTGTTTCATGTCACGATTTGCATTCTTTCAATGATAACGCTAAAATGTGCGCAGTAGTTTTCACAGAGAAATTGAACTTTGTACATGTACTTCTACCAATCAGAATTTAAAAGAATTCAATAGTCTAGAATCGTTAGTTATTTTTTGAGTCCAAATGACGCTGTCTGAAACATAACACTAATAATTTGTTGTTTTTGAAAATACCTACTAGAATACTACAAAACTTGGGTGAGTATTGAAACTTTTTTCTCTCTTTCAGAGGTGAACAAAATAATGTTAAATGAATTTATTTGATTTATCGGAATTTTTATCAGAATTTTTTTAACTATTCAACAAAATTCCAAATTATGCAACATTCAAATAATTGCTTTCTCTCACAATGCCAAGAATTATGCATTTGAAAGTAATAAGTTGCTGGTGTAAAACCATAATCAAGGTCATTCAGCATTAGCTACCGAACGTCATAGATCTTGCCTGTATATGCTTGTTCTTATGACATCATTCTGTCATTTGAAAGACGAGCATTTATCACGAAAAGGTCCAAGTGATCAATGATATACAGAATAAAATCACGTACTTAATCGATTTATTTTGTTATGATAGATTAAAAATAGATTTTTGTGATAATATTTTACGTGTCTTAACGTGCAGACTGAACAGATATTCAACATAAGAAGAGGGGGAAATAGTCAAGAATCATTTTAAATTGTGACGCAGACCATATTCAGGGTATGTAATTTGGGTAAATAATCAAATTGTTTTTATCATGATTGCTTTTGTAATTAGTAGATTTGGTATATGTTTGCAAATGAGTATCTTAGAAGAAAAAGATTTCCCATTCCTGAAAAATATCCCGTTTTTTGCCAAAGATAATAAAATCGATCTTTACGTATATGTATATCCAGAATGCCTGATAATGTTGATGTTTTGTTAATTTTTCTCTTTCAAAGGAGTGGAACAGGTCAGTGTTTTCAAATGTCTCTTTATTATTTATTTCTGACGCAGATATTTTGGTAAAGGCCTTTTGAAAATACAAATCTTGGAAGTTGTGACCAGAAAAGAAAAAAAAAACCTGACTACATAAGAGAAGAAAAGTGAGTATTCGAAAGATATATCCCACACTCGTTCAAGAATGGCAAACAATTGAGTCTTATGTCTAATCAAGATTAAAAAAATGAATCGAATTGTCTTCGTGTACCCTGAACACTTCAAATTGATATTAATACAGATAAATTAATGGTTCCTTAATAGTCATTTAAATATAGAATTAAATTTTCTTAAGGTTAAATATCTATTCCCCACCCCCATCATTTTAACTAACTTTTAAATACATGAAGTATGATGTCGAAACCATATATTTCTTTCACATTAAACAGAAAATAGATCTATCTGCAAGTTTTGCAAAAAATTGTATCTTTTTGTATTCAAATTTTGACTTTGGGAGTATTGAACGCATGTCTGCTCAAGTACCAATATAATCATTCTCGTCATATTAACTATCGTTCACATTGTATTTAAATCTCTCTTTAAAACTTGAACACAAAGGCGAAAAACACACAATACTGCATAATGTCTTCAAAGCACAAGATAACTTTTAATCAGATAAGAAATATATGTAACCAACTTCGATTTCTTTGACTCTGCTATATGAGAAATTGTTTACTCAGATGTATTGCATTATATTTCTAAAGGGATTCTACATCCAGATTTGAATACAATATCTAGTACTAAAGAACCATTTTATGTAGGAAATATAATTAATTTAAAGAATTTGCTTGGTAGCAATATTTAGTATCATAAACGCTATTGAAATTAAAAATTTTCATTGAAATATTTTATTATTTATCATTAATCAGACTAAACTGCGACAATAACAAAAATAGATTGTTAAGAAGGATAAACAAGGCATAGATCTATGAGGCTTTTAACTTAAACGTCTTAACCGATCGATGTACTTGACAGGTGCCATGTAACAAAGTACGAGTAGGAACATCTGAACGTAAATCAGGTCAGTGTCGAAAAGCTGAATTGGTGAAATCAATATTTGTTAAAAAAATTTAATCAGAGATATGAAATATCTGCCTGTTTACTTGACATATATACAACAATGTTGAATAAACGAAGGAAATATATCCAAAATATTGAATAGTATATAAATATGTGAGTATTCCTTATCGTTAAGGAGTTTGTTATATTTTAAGATGTAGATGTATTTAAAGATATTAATATGCTTTGCCAAGCAGTAATAGATGAAAGAGGTCCAGTGCAGAACAAAGATCAAAGTTCAAATAAAGAAAAGGCCACACGCAAATCAACCATGAATGCTTCAACAAATGTAAATTACAATGATTTCCAAAATTGCCAAGGTAATCATATAGTTCATTCACGTGAAAGTTCAAATATTTATTTATAATAATACGCCGCCATAAAAAAACGACATGTCAGATTATTGGTGGTGTTACTACAATGTTTATACAATATATATTTTTTAAAGTTCGTATTTTTAAAAAATAAATCGAAAGTTTTTTTTTAGATAAAAAGATAAAACAAAAGAAATTAAAAAACCCAAAAAATCAAAACAAAACAAAAAAACCCCCAAAAAACAAATACAAAAACCAAACAAAGAAAAAAATAATAATCAGTGTTTACGTGTGACAACTCGTTGGAGCACGTATGATCTTGAGTTTACTAAGATTTGAAAGGGAAAAGAGTGCATAATATTTCAAAGAGTAGATTACAATTTTTTCCAAGTGTTTTTATACTGAGTGAAATTACAGTTTTTTAAAAGTAATTTTCAATACGGATTGGAGTGTTTTCCATCAGTTTGACATCCTGCACGCCTCGGTCGGTATTCTTTTGTTTCATCGGGAACTTCATCTTCCCTGTTTTCACCAGTATCATCATCTCGACTCTCATCTCCTAGGGTTTCTTGTTGTGATGTGATGTCCATAGCCCTGTCAACAATCACCTTACTATCACTATTCTCTTCAACCTCTTCATCGGTATCCAACAGTGATTCTTGTAACATTACGCCTTGGTCTGATCTGTCTGCAAGCTGAATCGAGTATACATTTTCTCCAGGTCTTGTAATCACTTTATAAGGTACGGATGACCATGTGTATTTTGTTTTTTTTGCCTCTTTTACAATTGGTGCTTAAGCTATTTACAACACTTTACGCGAGCAATTGCATTTGTTGCACGAGCCCTTGCATTCGATGCATGCCTTTTAGTGGTCGCATCAAGTCTCCTCAAAATAGTGGACTTGCTCTCTCCCTATTCAGAATTCAAGCAAGATCATTTGAACGAACATGTTACATTGTTTTTGTGCACTCGCAAGAACGATTCACGATTCTTGTAAGATTAAGTTCAAATGTTTACGCGTGTGTTGTGCGACCATAAGACAGTTGCTCAACCTGACTCATGTAATTTTGCAACGTTTTAATATCATTGCAAGCTTTATCGGTTTCAGCTTCCATGCTTTGTCACTAGTATTAGTCTTAATTGCTAACTGACAAAAAGAGCGAAAATAAAATGCAAACGGGGGCGAATAGTTCCCTTATACATTATACACTGTATAAACATATCTGTTTAAGCCCACAATTGACCTTGATTTTGGCTGTAGTTTTTGCTTCTTGGGCGGTATCTTCTCTTGCATTCAACCATTTCAATTGAAGAGAGACGGAACATGCGATATATATACCCCTTTTCTGACTCGCTTGAGCATTCGTACAATAAAACGCAGTAATGGACGAGCGCCGTTCATTCGTCCGATTATCTGGTCATTGGTACGATCCTATCATATAATCTTACACTTCCTTTCAGTGTACATCAGTCGCATATGGACGCAAGAGATATCACAAGATTCAATGCATTTACATCGCACTACGGTCGCTCTGAATCGTGCGAGGTTCGTATGAGTACTTTTTCGCATCATATTCGTTATGGTATGATGAGCCACGGATGTAAGCGGATTTCAGCACATTACTAAAAACGCCATTTCTAAATTTTATAAAACTTATTTTCTGCGCATGCTCAATAAACAAATCAATTCGTACATAGAATATTTCTTCTAATATGACATCTCCCTTTTTTCAAGAGAATTGGAAATTGACTTTACACAATAAATTTTATGTTTTTACCACATTGTACACAAATAATGACAATTAACTGAAGAGCCAAAATGTCTTATGTTGGTTTGGTAAACACATTGACAGAATATTGTCTTTAATTGTCTAAATTACATTCCATAACTGCATATATAATGACTGTCATGATATATAATATCAAATTAAAAACAACAGATATTCAAAGATTCAGTATTTGTTTTGGTTTAACAATCCTGCCTGACCTGGTAACATGTGGCTTGTCATTTTGTACTGGTTTAGACAAAGTTAATAGGTTGGTCACTTAATGTGTTAGTAGACATGGGTTGGACATTGTCTGGGTCAAATGTCTTGGTTTCAGGTTCGGTAACAGGCTGTGGTGATATTATTGAAATATTTGGGGTTTCAATATCACTTTCTGCCTTTTCCCTTGACCTAAAGATTTGTCTGCTATTTCTCCTTTAAACTGAGCAATTGTGTGTTTTAACAAGATATTACCAATCATTGTGAGATTCTAAGATAGTTGCTGGGGTCCATGTCTTGGAATTCAACTGAACTCTATATAACATTATCTCCCTTATTCAAAGGTGGTGATAATTTTGATCTCTTGTCATAATTTTGTTTTGATTTCACCTTATCACATAATGGGGTGTTTGACATCAAACTGGTCAGGTCCACGAGGTTTCAATGAGGGGTGCATAGGCAAGTCTGAACGTAACCTTCTAGACATGAGTAATTGAGATGGTAAAAGACCAATACTGAGGGGTGTCGAACGATAAACAAGTTGTGTCCATCTTTCTAAGACTTTGTCAACAGATCTTTGGCAGTCTGGACAATTCGTTCAACGAGTCCATTAGACTGGGGATATCTGGGACTAGAAATTCTGTGGTTAAAGTTCCACTGGAGAGCAAAATCCCTATATTCATGACTAAAGTATCGTGGACCATTATCTGATACTACTTTCTCAGGAATACCATTTCTAGAGAATGATTATTGTAGTTTAGAGATAACACTCTGACTAGTTGTGTTTGGAAGTTTAAAGATTTAAAAAAAAATCTACTGTTATAACCTACTACTACATGAAAATCCTGATCTTCCCATGTGAAAAGATTAGTGGCAACAACCTGCCATGGATATTCAGGTTCTTCTGGTTCCCTAGGTTTTAAGTTGCGGTTGGTAAGGCATGTAGTGCAAGTAAGAACCATATCACGTACTTGTGATATACCAGGCCAATAACATAGAGTCTCGGGTCCGTCTAAGGGTTCTCTCTACCCTACCCCTTCTGTGTTGTTTATGCAACATTTCATATTGCATTGACCTTGGAATGAAAATTCTATTTCCTATCATAACTAACTGATCTATAACAGACAATTCATTTCTTCAATTCCAGAAATCTCTTACAGAGAGTGCACATTGAGCTATATGCTCTGGCCAACCGTTTAGGATAGCACTCATTAAGGTAACTAACTGGGAATCTTGAACAGTTTCTGACCTATTTCTGTCAAGACAAATTCAAACCTAGACGATGATAGCATCCTCAATGAAGCAGTTACCTCTGACAAGCTTGGCGTAAATTTTGCTAAATAGGTAATCATACCTACTGTAACACAGTCTCTAGCAACACCTTGAACGGAAATTATACGACCTAAATAGTCTACTTCTGTATGACAAACAGCAAGTTTATCAGGATTAAGCTTTAAGCCTTTTTCTCTGCATCGTTGCAGAACCGCACGCAAGTTTGTATCATGCTTTGCTTTGGTCTTGGTAAACAAGAACATCGTCAACTATAGCGACTAAACCTGGTAAATCTTCAAAGCATTCATCAATTTTGCGTTGAAATTCATCTTAGGATGACTTTAGACCAAAGGGAAGTCTTAGAAATCTATACCTATCATAAGGGTATTGAAAGTAGTCAACATGCTAGACTTTTCTGTGGGTTTCAATGTCCAATAGCCACTACGAGCATCTAGTAGTGTAAAGTACTTTGCTTTACAGAGCTGTGGAAGAACGTCTTTGGGAGTTTTTATGAGGTAGTGTGGGCGACGAATAGCCTTATTTAGATCTCATGGGTCTAAACAAATTCTAAGTGATCCGTTTGGATTTTCAGGTATAACCAGGGAATTAACCCATTGGGGTGATTTTTTTTACCTTTGTAATTACCTTGACCTTTTTCATCCTCTCTAATTCTACCTTAAGCTTTATATATATAACCTGCGGGACCCTACGGGTTGGATGAATAGCTGTTTGTATAGTTGGGTCAAATTCAATCTTACCTTCATCTGGGAAAAAACCTATGCCTGTAAATATATCTTGGTATTCGGCGAGTACTGTATCTTAATCAAGGGACTTGGAAGGTGGGGTCAGATTTACTGAGTCAACTAGTTTTACAAGTCCTAGGTTTAAACATGACGGTAACCCCAAGATAGTTGGAGCCTGTGGATCAATGACATGAAAGTCTGTCTGTACCCTTCGACTCTTGCAATCAAAATCTAGACTGCAAACACTTACTGACTTACGTGGGGGAACCCCCATCCCCTAAAAATATTGGGCTGGACGGAGAGAGCATGATACTTGCGTACGTCTAAATACATTGATGGGGAATACATTTACTTGAGAACCTGTGTCTAGTTTACATTTTACAGTGCTGTTTGACCCTGCATGTAATACATTCAATTTAGCAAATGCTTCACTATTTGTGACACTTGTACATGATTTTCCAATGCAATCAGTAAATAAACCATCATATGATCAACATTTTCAAATGATTGACACACATCATCATATTCATCTACACCACTATATTCATGAATTTCACAAACACTTTTGCACACTATTGAGAAATGATTCCATCATCGGCATTGGGTACACTGTTTTCCTTTTGCAGGACATCGGGCATCTTTGTGATGGTCCAAACCAAAATTCTGACACTTATCTTGATGCGCGAACGCGTTGTCTTGTCCTCAGTGATGATCTCGTCCTATATGAGAAGTCTCCTGCGCGACGGTACTTAGATATGTGAGCATGAATGTTTCCTCGGCCACGTCCCCGAAAATGAGGTCTGCCACGAGTCACTACATTGACATCCTTCAAAATGGTGGAATTATCTGTTCCAGGCGGCCCCATCGTCTTAAGCTGCTGCTGCGAGTATTCAAAATTCTGAGCAATTTGGATTGCTTTCTCCAATATGAGTTGTGCCCCTTCGTTGATCAGTCTCTCGCACCTTAGCTGAGTTTGTGCCAAATACAAGGCGGTCTCTAATCATCTCATCATCTGCTCTACCAAACGCACAGCCTTTCGTTAATTAAATAGACGCATGTGGGTTATATAATGCTCCACATCTCGTGCACCTTGTGTTTCGTTATTGAAAATATATCTCGAAGAGACTGGATTGTGCTTGGGATGTACGTATTCTTGAAATTTCATGAAATGTACTTCTAGCGATTTACCTTCATCTTCGCTGAGAGTCCAAATATTGTAAACATCTCGGTCCTTTTCTCCTGTCCATAGAAGTAAATATTAGAATCTTCAGTTTCTTTTATCAGCAAGAGGTCCTTCAAAAATATGTTCCACGTGCTGTCTCGATTTCTTCCACGCCTCGAGTTGGTTTGATGCGTCCTATTGAATCTTCGTTGATCAGTCTCTCTCACC
Source organism: Magallana angulata (assembly GCF_025612915.1). Taxonomy (NCBI): domain Eukaryota; kingdom Metazoa; phylum Mollusca; class Bivalvia; order Ostreida; family Ostreidae; genus Magallana; species Magallana angulata. The sequence continues at coordinate 17,853,217 of NC_069116.1, read as the reverse complement.
TTAGCTGAGTTTGTGCCAAATACAAGGCGGTCTCTAATCATCTCATCATCTGCTCTACCAAACGCACAGCCTTTCGTTAATTAAATAGACGCATGTGGGTTATATAATGCTCCACATCTCGTGCACCTTGTGTTTCGTTATTGAAAATATAACTCGAAGAGACTGGATTGTGCTTGGGATGTACGTATTCTTGAAATTTCATGAAATGTACTTCTAGCGATTTACCTTCATCTTCGCTGAGAGTCCAAATATTGTAAACATCTCGGTCCTTTTCTCCTGTCCATAGAAGTAAATATTAGAATCTTCAGTTTCTTTTATCAGCAAGAGGTCCTTCAAAAATATGTTCCACGTGCTGTCTCGATTTCTTCCACGCCTCGAGTTGGTTTGATGCGTCCTATTGAATCTGCGGTTTCGAAATACCTGCTAGATCCATTTTGCGATCATCGTTTTCTATGAAACTATAATTCTGACACCATGTTATGGTATGATGGTCCACAGCGGATTGCAGCACATTACAAACAAGCATTCTGAGAGTATTGCATAAGCAATACACGTCCCCTACCGGTTTGTATTATTCTATGAAAGCTTCCAAGCACACAACTATTTCAGAGCTATTGTAAACGAGATGTCATGCTTTAATCAGAGATAAAAGAACAGAGGAAATTAAAACTATATAGTTGATATAGAAATTAAATAGGAAATAGGTAAAATAATACTCTTTATTTCATCTCCTGTAATTTCGCCAAGTCTATTCTGTATTCGCTGGTAAAAATTTGTGAAAACAATGCACTGTTATGCACAATATCATTTCTTACCGTCTTCTGTACCCCGAATCAAACCAAACAGTTAAACAGCCCAACCCGACAACGAACCCGATTGTAATAATAATACAAAAAACCCTGCCGAATAAATTTACAACACAATGCTTGACGCTATTTTATAGAATTTATTTGTTCGTTAGAAATGATAAAAGGAATGGTACAGAAAAAGGAATGGTTCAAGTAACGCACGATATTATTACTGACTACATACTGACCTCGTTTATTCAGTTACACACCGAACCCGATAACGAACCCGAAAATTAAAAAATTGGAATATAAAAAATTAATTTTCTCGAAAATATGTCAATCAGACGCTACAAAAGTGTAAACTTGATCTGTAGTTTGACATTTTGAAGCTGTTCAGCAAGTTTCATATTATTCCTCAAATGCATAAAGAAAAAAAGTGTGGAAAACTGAAGTGGGACAGACAGACGGACTGACGGACGGACAGACAGACAGACGGACGGACGGACGGACAGACGGACTGACGGACGCAGAGGAAAGCTATAGTCCCCTCCGGTGAAACCGGTAGGGGACTAATAACGACGTTTCTAACTTTTACAAAACTTTTTTCTGTGCATGCTCAAAAAAAAAATCAATTCGTACACAGAATTTTTTTTATACAGTGAGGTCGCCTTTTACGAATCACTAAGTAAATTCGCGTCGATAGAACGTAACCAAGCCCGAGATAAATTCATAATACAACATTATTTTATTGTACCATACTTGACTCATAACATCATATATTTCTTTCCCAACAACCACTGATTAAACAAAAAATATCGCTGTACTTTGATGAACAATGTGTTCTCCTTTAGCGGATCATTTTCTCCATTACCGAATCACGTGATATACAGCTGATTATTTTTTATTAGGGACAGCGTCGGAATTTATTTTTAAGTTTTAATATGATTTAAAGCATAAATAAGAAAAATGGAAAGGCTAATACTTTTTTCATTTTGAGTGAAGTGTTCATTCTATTGAACCCGACAATTCATGAAAAAATAACAATGAATTCAATGGTAAAAAAAAAATTACTGCATGATTTATAAACTTTAATCCACCAATTTATTAAAAATCATTTAATTTTTAGTCATTGTAAGTCATCAATATTGTTAATTTTATGAGATACATGTATATAAACATCTTTTCATGAAATTACAAAGAATTATACATGTAAAAGGATCGAGGAAAAAAAACGACATACGAGGGTTTTCCCAAAATTGCATAGACAAGTGACGTTATTCACTTCATAGAACTCACAGAATGATGAAGTTCGTGTCGCAACGGGTTTAAGTTATTTGCATTGAAATTATGTGTCGATATTAATTAAATACTGTATCAGATTGGGTTTTTATAACATATATGTACTACATCATAGATTTTTCATGCGGCGTAATGATACTTAGAAAAAAAAATAAACATATAGAAACTTGAAGAATATCGCGAGGAAAATTACCCATCGCATAAAAATTAAAAAAAAAATGAATTTCAATTTCTACCTTTTTTTTTTTTTTTTTTTTAATTTATTCCAAAAAATTAAGCCATTCCGAATTTTTTAAAGATTTCTTAGCACGTACGATAGAAAAGTTGAATTTGAATACACAACGGTAACTAATTATAAAAAAGGTTTCAAAAGATCTAGAAGCATATTCTAGGGCGATTTTAAAGTAAACAAAATGAAATACACAAAATTGCCTAGAAATGGTTTAGTAATTGTATAGTTAAGCAACAAAAGAAACCCCAAAAAACAAAAACAGGACCCAGTATTGACATCCAGCAAAAAAAAAAGAAAAAAAAGGAAAAGGAAAAGAAACCTCTACCGTTAGAAATGGAAGAACAGATACCAGGAAGACAGACGTTTTGAATCGGCGATCATTTGAACTATGAAATATTTTTAAACAAATCTAGAAATGTATAGTGAATGACTGAATGTGCAAGCTGGATAGGTGTTTAAGGAAAATAAATATTTTCCATGACATGTACATGTATGGAATCAGCGACCGTTTGTACTTATGAAATATTTTTAAAACGAAATTAAAAATGTATAATGAATCTGCAAACTGGATCCACGTTCAAGGAAAATTATATTTTTAGGAAATAAAGTACTATATGTCACTGAATACGAAAAACTTTAGTTTGTAAGGCAAGGGGTTTTAAATCAATAAATATCCGTATTAGTACAGGGAACTGGGGAAAGCAAAATATGGTTGAAATTATAATCGAATGGAAAAATGTTCTAGAAAATGGGAATGAGATGTGTTTTTAAAATCTTTTACTGTTGTTTCTAGGTTTTTATTAATTGAAGCAGATGTGCAAATAATCGTAGTGGTATCAATTAATTTTGATATGATCCCTCCATGATCCCCGCATCTCGGTGATTCGTTATTGGAACCCTGACTACCCACAACATATAGCTAATACAATTATTCTCTGATTAAGAAATTGTTTGACGCTTTCAGTGCTTGTAGACAGATAATTTTATTAAACATCTGTACCAAATATGCTTACATACAATGAGCCGTTCACATCAGTGCTCAACCGAAAAGTGAAAGTAGTCAGCTGCACGCTTGTTCATGTTTGTTTAGAAATTACGACATAAAACAAGATAAAATTTAATAATTTCATGATAAATAATTAAAACAAGAATAACTCTACATGACAGGGTATGTTAAGTTAAGTATTAAACATTTAAAGGAAAAATACAGAATTGTTTATCTGAAAGTGATTCGTTTATGGAGACGATTCGTTAATGGCAACCTCACTGTAATATGACAAAATTTACGAACCATATCTTATTTTTTCGGTCGCCCGAATATTTTCTCGCTTCTGCTCGTACGCCAATTGTGAAAGGAGCTTAAGGCACGATTTCTCACCAAACCTCTTGTTCCAATGTTGATCAGTGCTCTTTTGGTATTCTTATTTTAGATTCCTCTCCTACGTAGTGTATTTTTTTCAGTATTTATAGTAACTGAATTAGAGCTTCTCTTAATCTTTTACTGTGTTTAGAAATTGTAAATTTCATGTCCTATGGAGTATGTTTTTTTCCAGGGTGGGGACAAAATGGATGTATAGTGTTAATGCATATAATGTTTATAAATCCAACACCTGTAAGGAAAACTTAACTTAGGATTTTGTAGAGCAGGAAGCCCTCTACCAAAATTCTAAATGTCATGTCCCTCGAGGAAGGGGTTCTGATTCTAGGGCGGGGCTAATGTAGTCATATCGTGTTAATGCAATTAATGTTTAAAAATTGTCTTATTTACTTCTACTATCAAAATTTTTAATTTCATGTCTCCCAATGAAGGAATTTGAATCTAGAGAGGGTCCAAAACACTCATAGGGATAAGGGTTCTTAATGCAGGTTATGGTCATTTAATGTTAATGTATAGAAAATGTTTTTAAAAAATTGCTGATACAGAACAAAAACTGCCTCCATATTTAGAAAAAAAAACCATTAAGCTGTCATCTTTAATAATATTTTACATGAAAGACAAGGGTTATGGCTGAAAGGAGGGGGTATACATGTATATTTGTCTTATTATTTTGTTCTGCTCGGGAATTTCAATGAAAGAAATTAGTTTATACACACCTTTAGAAAAGAGAAAGAATGAAGCTGTCCAACGAAAGTTAAGATATTGTGAAAGCATTTGGAAAGTGTTCGGGGGAGGGTTGTAACCCTTATTTGAGTTATCTTCTCTTTCTTCTTCATAATGGCGTTATCTTCCCTTGCTTCTTTATAATGAAGTTATCTTTCTTTTGTTCTTCATATTTAGTAATTAATTAGAAGTTGTATGGTCAAAATAGTTTTGCAAGTATGTTTATCATTTGAAACAAAACAGTGTTTGAACTTTTAAAATAAAAAAGAAATAGACTTGTTTATAGTAAAGTAATAATTGGCTAACCTAAATAACTGATAGGCAGAACTTTAAAAATGACTTTTGTATAAATAACAGATGGTGATTAAATGTTAATGATAGTTGAAAATTGACAAGCTGGAACAGATTGAAGTGAATAACACATTAGAGCTTTAAATGCTGGTTTTAAAAAAAATGTTTCTGTTTGTCCCTGGGAATGGAAAATTGAAGGATGTTTAACATAAAGTTTACTAGCCACCTTGGCTTTGTTTTACTATGAAAACATATACACATAAAACCTGCCTTGAAGGTTAACAATTAAGGGAAAACTAATTTCTATCGTAGTCTTATACCTTATCAATTTCAGGTCATGCAGGTCTTTTCCTTAAACTTATAGGTTTCATAGTCCTTTTTGAAAGATTACAGACGGAGGTGGTCTCGTCATTACAATATTATGATTGTTTTACTTCAGAATGAAACGTAATTAAATGCAAATACGAGACTAAATTGTTTTTAACGTATGTTTTTGGACGCTTCTAAGAAGATTACGTCTGAGGACAGGTCTTGAACTCGGCCATTGCAGTAAGTTACACTCTCCACAATCATTCCAACATTTTTATACATAGTATCTTGAATTCGTAAACGAACTTAATTGTATCTAAAATATGGAATATGTAATTTATTTGATGCTGTGAGTTTAAGAATTTTGAAGTATCACAGAGTTTTAAAGCAGGTAAGTATTTCTTGTAAAAATGTTCTCAAATAGTTTATATTTAAGCTCCAGTGTCCAATACATTTCACCTTCACTCCTTCACCTTGGCTGTGGCGCTGTTGATTTTCTGATGTAAATTTCAGCTGAGTCTTGGTCCTCTTCCTTCACAGCTCGACTTTTCACTGAGAAGGTTCCAGTGTAGGATGGGATCCTGTGGGAGGCGTATTTTTAGATGGACAATTCTAAGACACGTCTTGTTATATCTTAACCAAGGTTTTCAGTTCATCTAGTTATATTCATTGTACGCGTTGATTTGATGTGCGTCCACACTATCTTCTTCTAGACCCATTTTATGGATGAACATGTTTCTGACGACCTTTGCTATACTTTTAGCGGTTTTGATTTTTGTGAATTTTTCATCAAGACTACTAATGATAATGTTATTTTCTAAAGCTCTTGTTTGCAATTTTGAAATTTGTTTTTCTTGACAAGTTATTCGAAATTTAGGTTTGACAATGTAGTCTCTCGGCAATCTAAGCTCTCTTCACATAGTTTCTTGTGCGTGTATGTATTCTGTGATTGTGTAAAGTGTGTCGTTCGCCTGTTCCTGTACTTGTCCCAAACTTTATTGTACTCCATCCTTACCCCTTAATTCCGTTGTGATTTCATCCATATAACGTCCCTGGGTTTCTTTTCAATGCATAAAACCTGCGAGGGTACTCTGTATACTATTTATACCTTTGCATTATTTCACGCATTTGGAACCCCTTCAGAACATTTGAGTCATTAGATTCATTAACGGTTTCCATTTCTTTCTTTTTTTTCTGACACCTAAAAGTGGTATGGGACATCTGTCAATATTGATGTGGATTAAAGTACATAATAATTGAAATACTTTCACCGGTTGAGAATTTTTAAACCTTACAATATTCAACTAAAAAAAAACTTTTAAAAATATTTGGAGAGGTAAAATTTGTAAAACCCCGAGCGGGATTCGAATTCATGACTTACAGATTCGTAGTAAACCCTTTAATTCACTACGCTATGCTGTTGGGTGACAATATTGAAAAAAGAAACTACTTATATAATTACACTCAACTTTATGTTTATTTCGACGAAAAATACGTCACAACATGGAAGTGTCCCATATTAACTTAAGGAGTATTTTTTTAGGGTTTGTACTAGCCATTGATTTTGTACATATTTACAGATAGTGCGACATCAATAAGGTACGGATACAGAAGCGCCATATAAGTAGTGTTCACTCACCTGGTATTGGTTTGTTTGTTTTTTTTCCACTCAGTCATTTACATTTCCACAAAAATTTACCTTCAAGTCCATTTACACACCCACAATGTCTCCACCTTTTAAGTTTACTTAAAATTACATATTCGTAAAATAAGAGTTTTTGCAGAACATTTCCCTTACGAATTTTATCCGCCCTTATATGTCGAGCATGCGTACACTATTTTGAGACAAATATGTACGAAATTCAACCTATTTCTCAACAAATGGACATAGAGAGGACACCCCTTTCTTTTTTCATTTTATCAAATCTTTAATATAGGTATGCAGCTGCGCAGTTCTACAGCTGTTCTAAGTGATTATAATGACATCATTTTGTTTTTGTATGCCTATTTTGCATACAAAACAACAGCTGGAACCTCATATGTATTGCTTTTTAAAATCTTTTTTCAACAGTGTTTGCCAGTTCTGGTCAGAATCGAGCCATATCAAGAAATGTTTATATTTTTATTCTCAATTGTATTAGATGTCAGCACATCTTCCTTAATGAAATAACTCATATTTTATTTTCACTCCAATAAGAACCTTTTCTGTTCAATTATATTTTAATATTACAGAGGAAGGCAAAATTAAAAACGACAAAGGAGATTCTGGAATAGAAAAATTAAAGGAAGTTCTAAGTCTTGGAAAGGAAAACGAAATTGTCGAGCATCTAAATAAAAATATAAAACCAAAAAGCCCAGAAGAAATTAAAATCCTTAATGAAGACGCAAAGAGGGAATTCAATGGAGAAACAATTTTACATATAGCTTTAAAGTTTCAGGATACAAACAAATTTGTAGAAGAAATATTAAAACATAGTAATGAGTTTTTGAAGGAACAAAGAATTCAAAGCAGCAATTTTAAAGGTCAGACAATCCTGCATGTTGCCATAGCAAAAGGGAATTTAGAGGCTGTCAAAATAATTCTTGAAAATACAAAAAATGAGGGAATTCAAAAGTTGCTCTGTACATGTGCAGTAGGTAGCAAATTCAAGAACACCGTTTTAATGGGACAGCTTCCTTTAAGTGTTGCAGCTCTTGCATGTAAGGAAAAAGATTTTCAAATAATCACTCATCTTCTCCTTCAAAAGGCTAAAATTTGGAACCAAAACGAGGACGGGGATACTGTTTTTCACTCCTTAATCAAATATGCTGATATATATCCTGAAAAGACCCAGCATTTAAAAAAAACATTCGAATTCCTTTGGGAAAAGTTTAACGAATACTGCCACGATACTACAACATCTTCAAATCCAACAGATATTCTTTTCTGGAAGAATAAGTCAGGCTCAACCCTGCTATGTTTATCTGCAAAACTTGGTGTCAATGAACTTTTTGAATTTGTTATCAATATCCAGGATGTCTATCGCATGACAAATATAAGGGATGGTCTTTTCGACATTAGAGAATACGATGTTACAGAATTCGATAGATTGATAAGTTATACGGAAAATGAAGAAAGTAATAAGAAAAATGAAGAAAATAAAAAGATAATCACAGTTTTAGAAAGTTTATTTGACTCCAGGTGTTCTCACAAAGAAGCATTTCAAATCCTGAACCAAGAATTGGTACGGTTTATTTTGCAAAGGAAATGGATGGCTTACCGGAAACCCCTTTTCATTTGGATGATCCTTCATTTAACATTTATTTCTTTGTTTACAGCATCATCTATAAAAAAATCTGAGATTTTGTTCTGTCCCACGAACAGTGAGACATCGCGTAACATTGGTGATTTTTTTTATGCAATGGTTGTTATAACTACGACGGTTGGAATAACTTACTTTATATTTGCTTTTTTGTGCATTATAACGTTAACAAAACGTTGTAAATTGGTATCACGAAAATCTGTTAATTTTGGATTAATGATGCATAATTTGGACTATATAGTTTGTTTGCTGGTAACAGCCATCAGTGCGCTGTTGGAGTCATGTTTGATTATTCTCAAACTACACTGGGACTATCACATTGTTTTTGCATTGATATCTAGCTGGTATTTCATGCTTTATTTTTCTCCATTTAGCAAACGCCTCGTTTCTTTTACACACATGATAAAATCTGGGTTTCTAGAGGATTTCTTACCTTTTGTTGTGGTTTTTGTAGGATTGTTGTTTTCGTTTACAGCAATGATGTATATGCTTTTCCGTGGAACTAATGATGTAGACGAGTTTGATACTTTTCCAAGCGCTCTTCTCACAATGTTTAACCTAGGCGTAGGTCTGAATGATATTGGCGTGCTAAGCCTGTCGCGGATCCCGTGGCTAGCATACACATTATTTGTAGTATTTGTAATACTTTCTTTCATTCATTTGTTTAATGCGTTGGTTGCTATTATGTCCCAGACATTTTCTGATGTACACGGTGATAGAAATTCTTTTCTTAAATACAACAAATTAAAAATGATAGAACTATTTGAAGACATAATTTTAGTTAAACCACTTGCAAAATGCTTACCTTTCGTGTTAAAGGCAAAACACTGGACACGGGAAAAGGAAGTAAAACTATCAACTCCGACAACAGATAATGCAAAAGAACAGAAAATGAAACGATATTGTTCGGAACTTCACTTGTTGGATAAAATGGATGAATACAATGACGACAAGGAGGAAAAGAAAAGATTAAGTAAATCAAGAATGGGGGATTTGACAAAATATTTGTATAACTATCAACATGTCAGTAAAAAGAAGACCACAGATCTGCAACGATCCAGCAAAATCAACCCTGAAAGGGAAGTAATATTCATTGTGCAAAAAACTAGCAAGTCTTCTCAATACCCAGAGGTGAATTCATATTTGGAATAAAATAATTTTTGACCGAGTGTATACTTTAATATGTAAATTACATGTAACAGCTTCAAATCTGTTAAACGCTCCACATCGTCTCGATTACATAACTGCTGTATTTGACTTTGTTAAAATCTGCACAGTTTTTACAATATCATAAAAAATTCATTCTAAAAAATGTTCTTGCCTTTTGCCTTGATAAATTTAATGTGTTTGTAGTTTAATGGTTCTCTTTTTTCTCATATCAAATTCGAAAAAAGATAAGCATAAAAATGATACAGATTTAGATATACTACTTAAAAATATTGAAACAATCTTGATCAGATTACGTTTGTAAATTTTGATTTATGTTTGCTTGTTTGAAAAGAATATATTTAGTAGCAAGTTTCTGTGAAATGTATAAATTATGTTTTTACCATAAGTAGTGATTATTTTAGGTTTCAATCCAATCAAACTAGGGTAGTAATAGAAGCATGAATTATCTTGTTTTTAAATGTTTCAAATAAAAAGCTTTAATTTTTGTTTGTTTTTTTATGGAGAAAGATTAATTGCCGTAAAGATTGATAAGGAAAATAACAAAAAAGTAATAACTGATACATGTAAATCCTATAAATATTTACATATTTAATTAATTTAAGGATATGATGTGTAAAGAGTGTTGGAATATAACCCGCAAATCACTGTCAAATAGTTTTACAGTCAGGCAGTATGTTCAGTACAGTATAATTTAGTGTGGTATAATTGGAAATTCTAAAATCACTCCTGGAAGAGTAACACGGGAACATATTATCAAATATATTTTGAGATTTACATAGTTACAAGTATGTGTAAGACGTAAATACAAAGCGACTTTTTAATTACCAAAAAAAAAAACAACTTTCTTACATTAAACTATTCTAAAGGTTTGTCATTTGATCATAAATAGTTGAATTTTCTCTTTTTTATAAACCATGCCTCAATGTACAAAATCTCTTATTAAGCCCTTAAATGTCTTCTTTAACATATTAATTATTAAGTAATATGTATATAGTAAAGCACATCTTGTACTATTCATTATTTTAGGAAAACGATTAAATTGATAATATTTCAGGACAACAAGTCGAATTATTAGATCTACACTTTAAAGATACCTATATAGTGTTGTTGATTCTATGCAGTGCTCTTATATATATATATATATATATATATATATATATATATATATATATATATATATATATATATATATATATATATATATATATAGTTAAAATCTATTTGCACAAGAAGTTAACTTCTGCATTGTTACAGTACTTTCGAACTACTATACAGATCAATATGGCTCTTATGTATCTTATTATGTTGTATGCACATTGGAAAAAATACATCTTTTTCAGCTTTGATTTAAAAATTAGGACAAGACTCTTTACTCATAATAATCTAAATATCAATGTCCTACTCCCTATTTACTTAAGAACGACGAGATATATGTCGAGGTTACCAAGTAGGTGAGAAAATGACTTAAAAGGCATTCATTGTCTAATGATAAAAAAAACATGTCTTTACCCTTTTGTCCAGATTTTCTTTGATGTTACGTTTTTTAATTCACAAATTTTATTTATTTTAAATGTTTATCTAGAGGTCGATTACTCTGATTTAAGAGTCAGTCATGGTGTTTTAAATTACTCAACTTACGTAATTTACCAATTCAAACAAGAACTGAAACAGATCAATATCTTCAAATCCCGATTGTGATGAATACAGATTTTTCACAGATTAAAAATCAAAGCTGAAAATATAGTGTTACTACTTCATAACAAAACTTTATTGTACTCCATACTTACCCCTTAATTCCGTTGTGATTTCATCCATATAACGTCCCTGGGTGTTTTATCAATGCATAAAACCTGCGAGGGTGCTCTGTATACTATTTATACCTTGCATTATTTCACGCATTTGGAATCCCTTCAGAACATTTGAGTCATTAGATTCATTAGCGGTTTCCATTTCTTTCTTTTTTTCTGACACCTAAAGGTGATATGGGGCATCTGTCAATATTGATGTGGATTAAAGTACATGATAATTGAAATACTTTCACCGGTTGAGAATTTCTAAACCTTACAATATTCAACTAAAAAAAAGCTTTTAAAAATATTTGGAGAGGTAAAATTTGTAAAACCCCGAGCGGGATTCGCATTCATGACTTTCAGATTCGTAGTAAACCCTTTAATTCACTACGCTATGCTGTTGGGTGACAATATTGAAAAAAGAAACTACTTATATAATTACACTCAATTTTATGTTTATTTCGATGAAAAATACGTCACAACATGGAAGTGTCCCATATTAACTTAAGGAGTATTTTTTAGGGTTTGTACTAGCCATTGATTTTGTACATATTTACAGTTAGTGCGACATCAATAAGGTACGGATACAGAAGCGCCATATAAGTAGTGTTCACTCACCTGGTATTGGTTTGTTTGTTTTTTTCCACTCAGTCATTTACATTTCCACAAAAATTTACCTTCAAGTCCATTTACACACCCACAATGTCTCCACCTTTTAAGTTTACTTAAAATTACATATTCGTAAAATAAGAGTTTTTGCAGAACATTTCCCTTACGAATTTTATCCGCTCTTATATGTCGAGCATGCGTACACTATTTTGAGACAAATATGTACGAAATTCAACCTATTTCTCAACAAATGGACATAAAGAGGACACCCCTTTCTTTTTTTCATTTTATCAAATCTTTAATATAGGTATGCAGCTGCGCAGTTCTACAGCTGTTCTAAGTGATTATAATGACATCATTTTGTTTTTGTAAGCCTATTTTGCATACAAAATAACAGCTGGAACCTCATATGTATTGCTTTTTAAAATCTTTTTTCAACAGTGTTTGCCAGTTCTGGTCAGAATCGAGCCATATCAAGAAATGTTTATATTTTTATTCTCAATTGTATTAGATGTCAGCACATCTTCCTTAATGAAATAACTCATATTTTATTTTCACTCCAATAAGAACCTTTTCTGTTCAATTATATTTTAATATTACAGAGGAAGGCAAAATTAAAAACGACAAAGGAGATTCTGGAATAGAAAAATTAAAGGAAGTTCTAAGTCTTGGAAAGGAAAACGAAATTGTCGAGCATCTAAATAAAAATATAAAACCAAAAAGCCCAGAAGAAATTAAAACCCTTAATGAAGACGCAAAGAGGGAATTCAATGGAGAAACAATTTTACATATAGCTTTAAAGTTTCAGGATACAAACAAATTTGTAGAAGAAATATTAAAACATAGTAATGAGTTTTTGAAGGAACAAAGAATTCAAAGCAGCAATTTTAAAGGTCAGACAATCCTGCATGTTGCCATAGCAAAAGGGAATTTAGAGGCTGTCAAAATAATTCTTGAAAATACAAAAAATGAGGGAATTCAAAAGTTGCTCTGTACATGTGCAGTAGGTAGCAAATTCAAGAACACCGTTTTAATGGGACAGCTTCCTTTAAGTGTTGCAGCTCTTGCATGTAAGGAAAAAGATTTTCAAATAATCACTCATCTTCTCCTTCAAAAGGCTAAAATTTGGAACCAAAACGAGGACGGGGATACTGTTTTTCACTCCTTAATCAAATATGCTGATATATATCCTGAAAAGACCCAGCATTTAAAAAAAACATTCGAATTCCTTTGGGAAAAGTTTAACGAATACTGCCACGATACTACAACATCTCCAAATCCAACAGATATTCTTTTCTGGAAGAATAAGTCAGGCTCAACCCTGCTATGTTTATCTGCAAAACTTGGTGTCAATGAACTTTTTGAATTTGTTATCAATATCCAGGATGTCTATCGCATGACAAATATAAGGGATGGTCTTTTCGACATTAGAGAATACGATGTTACAGAATTCGATAGATTGATAAGTTATACGGAAAATGAAGAAAGTAATAAGAAAAATGAAGAAAATAAAAAGATAATCACAGTTTTAGAAAGTTTATTTGACTCCAGGTGTTCTCACAAAGAAGCATTTCAAATCCTGAACCAAGAATTGGTACGGTTTATTTTGCAAAGGAAATGGATGGCTTACCGGAAACCCCTTTTCATTTGGATGATCCTTCATTTAACATTTATTTCTTTGTTTACAGCATCATCTATAAAAAAATCTGAGATTTTGTTCTGTCCCACGAACAGTGAGACATCGCGTAACATTGGTGATTTTTTTTATGCAATGGTTGTTATAACTACGACGGTTGGAATAACTTACTTTATATTTGCTTTTTTGTGCATTATAACGTTAACAAAACGTTGTAAATTGGTATCACGAAAATCTGTTAATTTTGGATTAATGATGCATAATTTGGACTATATAGTTTGTTTGCTGGTAACAGCCATCAGTGCGCTGTTGGAGTCATGTTTGATTATTCTCAAACTACACTGGGACTATCACATTGTTTTTGCATTGATATCTAGCTGGTATTTCATGCTTTATTTTTCTCCATTTAGCAAACGCCTCGTTTCTTTTACACACATGATAAAATCTGGGTTTCTAGAGGATTTCTTACCTTTTGTTGTGGTTTTTGTAGGATTGTTGTTTTCGTTTACAGCAATGATGTATATGCTTTTCCGTGGAACTAATGATGTAGACGAGTTTGATACTTTTCCAAGCGCTCTTCTCACAATGTTTAACCTAGGCGTAGGTCTGAATGATATTGGCGTGCTAAGCCTGTCGCGGATCCCGTGGCTAGCATACACATTATTTGTAGTATTTGTAATACTTTCTTTCATTCATTTGTTTAATGCGTTGGTTGCTATTATGTCCCAGACATTTTCTGATGTACACGGTGATAGAAATTCTTTTCTTAAATACAACAAATTAAAAATGATAGAACTATTTGAAGACATAATTTTAGTTAAACCACTTGCAAAATGCTTACCTTTCGTGTTAAAGGCAAAACACTGGACACGGGAAAAGGAAGTAAAACTATCAACTCCGACAACAGATAATGCAAAAGAACAGAAAATGAAACGATATTGTTCGGAACTTCACTTGTTGGATAAAATGGATGAATACAATGACGACAAGGAGGAAAAGAAAAGATTAAGTAAATCAAGAATGGGGGATTTGACAAAATATTTGTATAACTATCAACATGTCAGTAAAAAGAAGACCACAGATCTGCAACGATCCAGCAAAATCAACCCTGAAAGGGAAGTAATATTCATTGTGCAAAAAACTAGCAAGTCTTCTCAATACCCAGAGGTGAATTCATATTTGGAATAAAATAATTTTTGACCGAGTGTATACTTTAATATGTAAATTACATGTAACAGCTTCAAATCTGTTAAACGCTCCACATCGTCTCGATTACATAACTGCTGTATTTGACTTTGTTAAAATCTGCACAGTTTTTACAATATCATAAAAAATTCATTCTAAAAAATGTTCTTGCCTTTTGCCTTGATAAATTTAATGTGTTTGTAGTTTAATGGTTCTCTTTTTTCTCATATCAAATTCGAAAAAAGATAAGCATAAAAATGATACAGATTTAGATATACTACTTAAAAATATTGAAACAATCTTGATCAGATTACGTTTGTAAATTTTGATTTATGTTTGCTTGTTTGAAAAGAATATATTTAGTAGCAAGTTTCTGTGAAATGTATAAATTATGTTTTTACCATAAGTAGTGATTATTTTAGGTTTCAATCCAATCAAACTATGGTAGTAATAGAAGCATGAATTATCTTGTTTTTAAATGTTTCAAATAAAAAGCTTTAATTTTTGTTTGTTTTTTTATGGAGAAAGATTAATTGCCGTAAAGATTGATAAGGAAAATAACAAAAAAGTAATAACTGATACATGTAAATCCTATAAATATTTACATATTTAATTAATTTAAGGATATGATGTGTAAAGAGTGTTGGAATATAACCCGCAAATCACTGTCAAATAGTTTTACAGTCAGGCAGTATGTTCAGTACAGTATAATTTAGTGTGGTATAATTGGAAATTCTAAAACCACTCCTGGAAGAGTAACACGGGAACATATTATCAAATATATTTTGAGATTTACATAGTTACAAGTATGTGTAAGACGTAAATACAAAGCGACTTTTTAATTACCAAAAAAAAAAACAACTTTCTTACATTAAACTATTCTAAAGGTTTGTCATTTGATCATAAATAGTTGAATTTTCTCTTTTTTATAAACCATGCCTCAATGTACAAAATCTCTTATTAAGCCCTTAAATGTCTTCTTTAACATATTAATTATTAAGTAATATGTATATAGTAAAGCACATCTTGTACTATTCATTATTTTAGGAAAACGATTAAATTGATAATATTTCAGGACAACAAGTCGAATTATTAGATCTACACTTTAAAGATACCTATATAGTGTTGTTGATTCTATGCAGTGCTCTTATATATATATATATATATATATATATATATATATATATATATATATATATATATATATATATATATATATATATATATATATATATATATATATAGTTAAAATCTATTTGCACAAGAAGTTAACTTCTGCATTGTTACAGTACTTTCGAACTACTATACAGATCAATATGGCTCTTATGTATCTTATTATGTTGTATGCACATTGGAAAAAATACATCTTTTTCAGCTTTGATTTAAAAATTAGGACAAGACTCTTTACTCATAATAATCTAAATATCAATGTCCTACTCCCTATTTACTTAAGAACGACGAGATATATGTCGAGGTTACCAAGTAGGTGAGAAAATGACTTAAAAGGCATTCATTGTCTAATGATAAAAAAAACATGTCTTTACCCTTTTGTCCAGATTTTCTTTGATGTTACGTTTTTTAATTCACAAATTTTATTTATTTTAAATGTTTATCTAGAGGTCGATTACTCTGATTTAAGAGTCAGTCATGGTGTTTTAAATTACTCAACTTACGTAATTTACCAATTCAAACAAGAACTGAAACAGATCAATATCTTCAAATCCCGATTGTGATGAATACAGATTTTTCACAGATTAAAAATCAAAGCTGAAAATATAGTGTTACTACTTCATAACAAAACTTTATTGTACTCCATACTTACCCCTTAATTCCGTTGTGATTTCATCCATATAACGTCCCTGGGTGTTTTATCAATGCATAAAACCTGCGAGGGTGCTCTGTATACTATTTATACCTTGCATTATTTCACGCATTTGGAATCCCTTCAGAACATTTGAGTCATTAGATTCATTAGCGGTTTCCATTTCTTTCTTTTTTTCTGACACCTAAAGGTGATATGGGGCATCTGTCAATATTGATGTGGATTAAAGTACATGATAATTGAAATACTTTCACCGGTTGAGAATTTCTAAACCTTACAATATTCAACTAAAAAAAAGCTTTTAAAAATATTTGGAGAGGTAAAATTTGTAAAACCCCGAGCGGGATTCGCATTCATGACTTTCAGATTCGTAGTAAACCCTTTAATTCACTACGCTATGCTGTTGGGTGACAATATTGAAAAAAGAAACTACTTATATAATTACACTCAATTTTATGTTTATTTCGATGAAAAATACGTCACAACATGGAAGTGTCCCATATTAACTTAAGGAGTATTTTTTAGGGTTTGTACTAGCCATTGATTTTGTACATATTTACAGTTAGTGCGACATCAATAAGGTACGGATACAGAAGCGCCATATAAGTAGTGTTCACTCACCTGGTATTGGTTTGTTTGTTTTTTTCCACTCAGTCATTTACATTTCCACAAAAATTTACCTTCAAGTCCATTTACACACCCACAATGTCTCCACCTTTTAAGTTTACTTAAAATTACATATTCGTAAAATAAGAGTTTTTGCAGAACATTTCCCTTACGAATTTTATCCGCTCTTATATGTCGAGCATGCGTACACTATTTTGAGACAAATATGTACGAAATTCAACCTATTTCTCAACAAATGGACATAAAGAGGACACCCCTTTCTTTTTTTCATTTTATCAAATCTTTAATATAGGTATGCAGCTGCGCAGTTCTACAGCTGTTCTAAGTGATTATAATGACATCATTTTGTTTTTGTAAGCCTATTTTGCATACAAAATAACAGCTGGAACCTCATATGTATTGCTTTTTAAAATCTTTTTTCAACAGTGTTTGCCAGTTCTGGTCAGAATCGAGCCATATCAAGAAATGTTTATATTTTTATTCTCAATTGTATTAGATGTCAGCACATCTTCCTTAATGAAATAACTCATATTTTATTTTCACTCCAATAAGAACCTTTTCTGTTCAATTATATTTTAATATTACAGAGGAAGGCAAAATTAAAAACGACAAAGGAGATTCTGGAATAGAAAAATTAAAGGAAGTTCTAAGTCTTGGAAAGGAAAACGAAATTGTCGAGCATCTAAATAAAAATATAAAACCAAAAAGCCCAGAAGAAATTAAAATCCTTAATGAAGACGCAAAGAGGGAATTCAATGGAGAAACAATTTTACATATAGCTTTAAAGTTTCAGGATACAAACAAATTTGTAGAAGAAATATTAAAACATAGTAATGAGTTTTTGAAGGAACAAAGAATTCAAAGCAGCAATTTTAAAGGTCAGACAATCCTGCATGTTGCCATAGCAAAAGGAAATTTAGAGGCTGTCAAAATAATTCTTGAAAATACAAAAAATGAGGGAATTCAAAAGTTGCTCTGTACATGTGCAGTAGGTAGCAAATTCAAGAACACCGTTTTAATGGGACAGCTTCCTTTAAGTGTTGCAGCTCTTGCATGTAAGGAAAAAGATTTTCAAATAATCACTCATCTTCTCCTTCAAAAGGCTAAAATTTGGAACCAAAACGAGGACGGGGATACTGTTTTTCACTCCTTAATCAAATATGCTGATATATATCCTGAAAAGACCCAGCATTTAAAAAAAACATTCGAATTCCTTTGGGAAAAGTTTAACGAATACTGCCACGATACTACAACATCTTCAAATCCAACAGATATTCTTTTCTGGAAGAATTAGTCAGGCTCAACCCTGCTATGTTTATCTGCAAAACTTGGTGTCAATGAACTTTTTGAATTTGTTATCAATATCCAGGATGTCTATCGCATGACAAATATAAGGGATGGTCTTTTCGACATTAGAGAATACGATGTTACAGAATTCGATAGATTGATAAGTTATACGGAAAATGAAGAAAGTAATAAGAAAAATGAAGAAAATAAAAAGATAATCACAGTTTTAGAAAGTTTATTTGACTCCAGGTGTTCTCACAAAGAAGCATTTCAAATCCTGAACCAAGAATTGGTACGGTTTATTTTGCAAAGGAAATGGATGGCTTACCGGAAACCCCTTTTCATTTGGATGATCCTTCATTTAACATTTATTTCTTTGTTTACAGCATCATCTATAAAAAAATCTGAGATTTTGTTCTGTCCCACGAACAGTGAGACATCGCGTAACATTGGTGATTTTTTTTATGCAATGGTTGTTATAACTACGACGGTTGGAATAACTTACTTTATATTTGCTTTTTTGTGCATTATAACGTTAACAAAACGTTGTAAATTGGTATCACGAAAATCTGTTAATTTTGGATTAATGATGCATAATTTGGACTATATAGTTTGTTTGCTGGTAACAGCCATCAGTGCGCTGTTGGAGTCATGTTTGATTATTCTCAAACTACACTGGGACTATCACATTGTTTTTGCATTGATATCTAGCTGGTATTTCATGCTTTATTTTTCTCCATTTAGCAAACGCCTCGTTTCTTTTACACACATGATAAAATCTGGGTTTCTAGAGGATTTCTTACCTTTTGTTGTGGTTTTTGTAGGATTGTTGTTTTCGTTTACAGCAATGATGTATATGCTTTTCCGTGGAACTAATGATGTAGACGAGTTTGATACTTTTCCAAGCGCTCTTCTCACAATGTTTAACCTAGGCGTAGGTCTGAATGATATTGGCGTGCTAAGCCTGTCGCGGATCCCGTGGCTAGCATACACATTATTTGTAGTATTTGTAATACTTTCTTTCATTCATTTGTTTAATGCGTTGGTTGCTATTATGTCCCAGACATTTTCTGATGTACACGGTGATAGAAATTCTTTTCTTAAATACAACAAATTAAAAATGATAGAACTATTTGAAGACATAATTTTAGTTAAACCACTTGCAAAATGCTTACCTTTCGTGTTAAAGGCAAAACACTGGACACGGGAAAAGGAAGTAAAACTATCAACTCCGACAACAGATAATGCAAAAGAACAGAAAATGAAACGATATTGTTCGGAACTTCACTTGTTGGATAAAATGGATGAATACAATGACGACAAGGAGGAAAAGAAAAGATTAAGTAAATCAAGAATGGGGGATTTGACAAAATATTTGTATAACTATCAACATGTCAGTAAAAAGAAGACCACAGATCTGCAACGATCCAGCAAAATCAACCCTGAAAGGGAAGTAATATTCATTGTGCAAAAAACTAGCAAGTCTTCTCAATACCCAGAGGTGAATTCATATTTGGAATAAAATAATTTTTGACCGAGTGTATACTTTAATATGTAAATTACATGTAACAGCTTCAAATCTGTTAAACGCTCCACATCGTCTCGATTACATAACTGCTGTATTTGACTTTGTTAAAATCTGCACAGTTTTTACAATATCATAAAAAATTCATTCTAAAAAATGTTCTTGCCTTTTGCCTTGATAAATTTAATGTGTTTGTAGTTTAATGGTTCTCTTTTTTCTCATATCAAATTCGAAAAAAGATAAGCATAAAAATGATACAGATTTAGATATACTACTTAAAAATATTGAAACAATCTTGATCAGATTACGTTTGTAAATTTTGATTTATGTTTGCTTGTTTGAAAAGAATATATTTAGTAGCAAGTTTCTGTGAAATGTATAAATTATGTTTTTACCATAAGTAGTGATTATTTTAGGTTTCAATCCAATCAAACTAGGGTAGTAATAGAAGCATGAATTATCTTGTTTTTAAATGTTTCAAATAAAAAGCTTTAATTTTTGTTTGTTTTTTTATGGAGAAAGATTAATTGCCGTAAAGATTGATAAGGAAAATAACAAAAAAGTAATAACTGATACATGTAAATCCTATAAATATTTACATATTTAATTAATTTAAGGATATGATGTGTAAAGAGTGTTGGAATATAACCCGCAAATCACTGTCAAATAGTTTTACAGTCAGGCAGTATGTTCAGTACAGTATAATTTAGTGTGGTATAATTGGAAATTCTAAAACCACTCCTGGAAGAGTAACACGGGAACATATTATCAAATATATTTTGAGATTTACATAGTTACAAGTATGTGTAAGACGTAAATACAAAGCGACTTTTTAATTACCAAAAAAAAAACAACTTTCTTACATTAAACTATTCTAAAGGTTTGTCATTTGATCATAAATAGTTGAATTTTCTCTTTTTTATAAACCATGCCTCAATGTACAAAATCTCTTATTAAGCCCTTAAATGTCTTCTTTAACATATTAATTATTAAGTAATATGTATATAGTAAAGCACATCTTGTACTATTCATTATTTTAGGAAAACGATTAAATTGATAATATTTCAGGACAACAAGTCGAATTATTAGATCTACACTTTAAAGATACCTATATAGTGTTGTTGATTCTATGCAGTGCTCTTATATATATATATATATATATATATATATATATATATATATATATATATATATATATATATATATATATATATATATATATATATATATAGTTAAAATCTATTTGCACAAGAAGTTAACTTCTGCATTGTTACAGTACTTTCGAACTACTATACAGATCAATATGGCTCTTATGTATCTTATTATGTTGTATGCACATTGGAAAAAATACATCTTTTTCAGCTTTGATTTAAAAATTAGGACAAGACTCTTTACTCATAATAATCTAAATATCAATGTCCTACTCCCTATTTACTTAAGAACGACGAGATATATGTCGAGGTTACCAAGTAGGTGAGAAAATGACTTAAAAGGCATTCATTGTCTAATGATAAAAAAAACATGTCTTTACCCTTTTGTCCAGATTTTCTTTGATGTTACGTTTTTTAATTCACAAATTTTATTTATTTTAAATGTTTATCTAGAGGTCGATTACTCTGATTTAAGAGTCAGTCATGGTGTTTTAAATTACTCAACTTACGTAATTTACCAATTCAAACAAGAACTGAAACAGATCAATATCTTCAAATCCCGATTGTGATGAATACAGATTTTTCACAGATTAAAAATCAAAGCTGAAAATATAGTGTTACTACTTCATAACAAAGAGAACGTGCAATAACTTATAAAACTGTCGACAAAAAGTTTGATCAGTTGTTGACTTAATATTGGTGCAATATACTGAAATTAATTGCCTTAACGTTACCCTGCAAGTTAATCCTACAAAACCTTACTGAGCATTTTTTTTTATGTTTATTGGTAGCATAGTTCAACTAGAAATCAGAAATGATAGATAAAATCGTAAATTAAATTTTCATTAGTTTCTTGGGGTTTTTTTGGTAAAATTAAGAAGTTTTATTTCATATGTATGGTATTATTATTTTCGAAGAAAGCAAAATAGAAAAAAGTCCTGATTGAATATATATTGTAAAAAAAAAGATAATTGTTCTAGTACTTGTTATTTAGGGATATCTTAATGATTTAAATTGACCCTTTTCTTTTTAAATAATGTATGAGTGTTTACTAGAAAGTCGCTCAAATGAGGACACAAGCCCTTTCCGCGACATTATATGGACTTGTTGTTTTAAAATCTGTGGCATTATGAGGATGGGAGTATTCTGGCTATAAATAGCCAGTATTTCAAGAGATCAGATGGGTAAGTATTAAGACTACTATCTACATTTGCTTTTCAATAATGTCACAATGGTTACTGCATGCACTTGTCGTTTTACGGTTGCATTATTGCAAACATAATAAGTAACTAGACACGATCTCGTTGCGAGCAACGAGGGGGTCTTCCGTCTGATTTTAGAACTTGAGAT
This sequence comes from Magallana angulata, assembly GCF_025612915.1. Classification (NCBI taxonomy): domain Eukaryota; kingdom Metazoa; phylum Mollusca; class Bivalvia; order Ostreida; family Ostreidae; genus Magallana; species Magallana angulata. The sequence goes on along the minus strand of NC_069116.1, from coordinate 17,830,743 downwards.
TTATGTTCGATCTTGATTTTGCTATTTAACAGCTAAATATGATTTATAAAAGGAAATGAAGGTCTACATTCTAAGGACCAGATACTATTTTGATTAAGGTGTAAGAGCTTTGTTCAACAAGTGTTTAGAAATTCGTCACCGTTCTTGAGATATCTGTTAAAAAACGTTTTAGGGGCCGGTCCCTTATCTCCTTATTGGGGCCGCTGAACCAAATGTTGACGGTTGCGTGTTGTTAAGTACACCATTTTGAGCGTCTTTTCTTCTATACTTAATTTAAAAATATTTTTCCTTTTTGATATATAGGTGATCAAAGTTTTGGACTTTTGACCCTAAAAACCCCTAATTACGTAACACATTAGAAAATCATTATATTGTTAGGCTACATAAATGTAAGATAAACGTATTTAAGGTCTTCTGTTTCCAACGGTAGACCTTATTGTTATTGCTTTGTTTCTTTTTCCCTTTTATTTATTTTTTTTTCTTACGCTTTTTTGTACAAGCGATTTCTTGAAAACGACTTGACCGATTTTCATGAAAATTTCAGATCTTGTAGATATTGATAAAAACCTTATACATATTTTTTTTTATTTTAATGACGTCATTTCCGTTCGGGAGATATTGACGTTTTAGTGATTTTTTGAGGGTCATTTTGTCCTGCTATCTCCTCCTAAACGAAAAAAGGTATTGAATTCTAATTTTCAGGGATTGTAGACAAAAGATTGTAGATGTGTTTAAAGGCATTTATGGTTGTCTGGCTTCAAAGGCGTCGAAGCTCGCCTGGACCCGAAAATCGAGTTTGAAAAAACGACGTAATTTTTAATGGTTTTCGTTCTTTATCTCCTTTCCTGAAAATATTTTACCATAACATATAGAGCAAATAAAATTTATATTTACGAGATCTTTCGTTTGATAACACGAAAAAGGGGCTGGTCCCTCAAATTAGGGGCCAAAAGAGCTCTAAAGTCTTTCTTCAATAGCATTTTACTGAGAAATATTTTGTAATATGTTTAAGAAGCAAAAATGTTCATCTTTAAATAATAAACTATACATTATAAAATTTTTATTATGCGTTACGTAATTAGGGGTTTTAAGGGGCCAAAAGTACAAAACTACGATCGAATATATCTCAAAAAGGACAAATATTTTGAAAAGCAATATAGAATAAAAGATGCTTAGAATGATGTTGTAAACAATATTCAATCATAAAATTTTCGTTATCTGGCCCCAATAAGGAGATTAGGGGTCGGCCCCTAAAATGTCCTATCCCAGATAGCTCTAAAACGGCAACGAATTTCTAAACACTTGTTGAACAAAATATGTTTAATATCAAAAGAACTTTCGTATGATGCCAAGAAAAAATGGCTGGTCCCTCAAATTAGGGGCCAAAAGGGCTCTAAAGTCTTTCTTTCATAGCACTTTACTGAGAAATGTTTTGTAATATGTTTAAGAAGCAAAAAAGTTCATCTTTCACTAATAAAACTATGCATTATAAAAATTTTATTATGCGTTATGTAATTAGGGGTTTCACGGGACCAAAAGTCCAAAACTTCGATCGAATATATCTCAAAAAGAACAAATATTTTGAAAAGCAATATAGAATAAAAGATGCTTAGAATGATGTTCCTAACAATATTCAATCATAAAAGTTTCGTTATCTGGCCCCAATAAGGAGATTAGGGGTCGGCCCCTAAAACGTCCTATCTAAGATAGCTCAAAAACGGCAAAGAATTTCTAAACACTTGTTGAACAAAATATGTTAGATATCAAAAGAACTTTTGTATGATGCCAAGAAAAAGGGGCTGGCCCTACAATTTAGGGACCAAAAGGGCTCTAAAGTCTTTCTTTCATAGCACTTTACTGAAAGATATTTTGTTATATGTTTAAGAAGCAATAATGTTCATCTCACATTTATTTAACAATATATTATAATTATTTTATCATGTGTTCCGTATTAAGGGATTTTAATGGGTTTTAAGGGGCCAGAAGTACAAAACTTTGATAAAATACCTCAAACAGAACAAATATTTTAAAAAGCATCATTTTGAAAATCAATATAGAATAAAATGCTGAGAGTGATGTTCCTAACAAAATTCAACCATCAATTTTTTTGTTGTTGCCCCGATAAGGAGATAAAGGGTCAAATATCAAAGTCAATGTCATATAACCTTAAAAAAATCGCACGGAAGACCTCCTCGTTGCTCGCAACGAGATCGTGTCTAGTTGCTTCTATAATTTATTACAAAATATCCGTCGGTAAAGAGCTATAGATAAAAGATTTTAGAGCCCTCTAGGTCCGTAATATAAGGGGCCAGCCCCTTTTTCTTGGTATCAAATGAAAGGTCTTGTAAATTTGAACGTTTTTTATATTACATGTTTTAACAAAATATTTTCCAGAAAAGAGATTAAGAAAGAAAAGCATGAAAATTCACGATGTTTTTTTAATCTCAATTTTCGGGTCCAGGCTAGCGTCAACGCTTTTCAAGATAAAAATAATTTAAGACCTTCAAGCACAACTTCATTCTTTTGTCTACCAACCCTGAAAATTTCAACTTAATGTCTGCAATAGTTAAAGAGGAGTTCCACCGACAAAATACCACTATTAAATTGATAAAATCGACGATATCTCAAAAACGGAAGTGACGTCATCAATGAAAAAAATTTGCAATAAGGTTCAGATCAATTCCCATCAGAACATAAAGTTTCATGGATATCGAATAAGTCGTGCATAAAATTTGTAAGAAAAAAAAATAATAATAGGGAAGCAGAAACATAGCAATAACAATAAGGTCTTCCGTTGGAAACGGAAGACCTTAATAAATAGCAATGTGAAAAAGTTCACTGGGATATGAACTTGTTTGGTACGTGATTAAATCTTCTGAGAAGCCCTTTTGACTTGACATGATTGATCACTTGAGTTACCAAGTTCATATCCCGGTGAACTTTTTAACATGCTGTTAATTTTTTTCATAAAACACTATCAGAGATAGGATAGTGGGGACCGCAATAGGAAGATAGCCCTTGTTTCCTTTATCTTCTTTAAAATCATATATAACAGATATTGAAAACTGCGTAGGTACTTAAAAGTTGACTTTAAAGCTATGCTGCAATTCGAAATAACGACAATAAAGAAATATAAAAACATAGCATTTAAATTCATTTTATTGCACTATAATAGTAAGCCTTTCTTTTACACAATAAGGTAACGGGGAAATGTGATTTAATGAAAAAATATTTAACTGCATATTATTAAAAAACCCATCTTTAAATCTGCTTTTAAATAAATGTGCCATAATTGTAGGTAATTCGATGTTTTTGGGATGAAAAGTACGTCTTAAAAGACATTTTAAGACATTTAAGACAATCTATGAAATATTTGTATATATAGTCAATATATAAGCTTTAGGATTCATTGATTTGGAAGATGTTTTTATTGAAACTTACATGCTTGTATACAAATGATAGACAATTCGACCGTTATTGATACAAATAATATTACTTATTAGGTTTGTTACTGACTAACTACTGAAATATATCGGGTTGATCAGTCTCATAGACAGCTCCGCTTCGCCTCGCCATTTATGAGACTGATCAACCTAATATATTTCTGTAGTCAACAGTAACAAATCTATATTTCTGTAATCAACAGTAACAAATCTAATAAGTGTTTTGCTTCCCGTGGACAATGTGTTGAGAAATCTATTTCACAACAAGCGATGAACTTCAAAAACCCATGTATATGTTGAAGTGGCTTACATGTCGTCCAATTTAACACAGCCGATCTCGTAGAAATGTCATCCTCTTCTTTCAAATAGTCTGATAATCTTCGCTGTTCCCTTGATTTTTCATAACGTTGACCGCTTTTTATTTTAAATTTAACGTTTTGCCCCATTCCTTCACAGAGGTGTGGGCAAATCTTCACGCTTCAGTTTATTCTGCTTGAGACACATTATCAAATTGCGCCGTCAGTTTAAAGGGCAACTACTCTAATTTTAAAAGTAATTTCAAAGGACAACTACTCCAAATTGTTTAAAAACTTACGGAACAAGGTTTCTGTACTTGAAATGTCATAAAATGTCGAAATGAGTAGGGGAAGAGTTGGTCATATTCCCCATATTATTTCCCACCAAATTGACATAGAGATATATCCGGCAGTCACGTGGCATGCTTTAACCAATGAAAGTGTGACATTTCAGTCCGACGAAAAAAAAAATCTATATAAACACATTAAAAATTACTTTTGCTTTTCTTTGGACTGAAACGTCATACTTTTATTGTTTTAAACATGGCACGTAACTGCCTATAATCTGTTCCAATAATTATATTTATGCAGCACATTTAGACGATTTCTAATTAAAATGCACATGTACCTGTGATTGAAGTACAATTGAATACGATCAAAGGGAAAATATCCAAGATAACTTCATTTACACGCTATCATTTTTCACTCGTAAAGATTCAGAGGAGTTAAACAGATTTCTTAGAGATTTATAATAGGAAATGTTAACATTTTTTCTCCGTATGAAAGTCACTCGGAATACCTCGCACAATTTTTCAACGTTATCAACCGGGTCTGCTGCAATTCAATTCCCCGTAAACATAACATGATTTGGCCGTGTAATGAAACTTGATGAGCTAGAGGAGGCGTTTCAAAGATGAAATCTTGTAAATGTTTCATACTTTTGAATGAAAATCATATAAACCCCAAAATATTTATAATTATCGAATTATTAAGCAAAATGTGAATCAATGATATCTTTGGACATAGTACATGTATAATATATCTCTATATCGGCTCTATGAGTATTAATATTCGGCAATATGGCCGTCATTAGCCTACTCATCTCGACATATTCTTATTATTTAATAACGTGTTCGGTAAGTTGTGAAAATATTCGGAGCCGTTGCCCTGTGACATTACTTTTAAATAAGAGTAATTGCCCTTGGAATTGACGTCACCTTGTTGTGTCTGCTGCGTTTGTTTGGAATGGCATCATCGAGATTTGTGCAAAACACTGCAGAGGAAAATCAAGAAAAGCGATTAAAATTAAACCGTGGCAAAACTTTATATGTAAACAACAACAATTCACAAGTATATACAAACCATTCTATAAGGACAATTAAAGCATCCATTCTGTCAAGGAGCATGTATAAACCCTAACAAGTAATGTCGGTCACTGGACATGAGTCCATACAAAGCCTGAGTGTCTCTCAGAGAGTTAGGGTGCCTTCCATTTAACCGGCATCGCCGAATTTGCCGGTTATGCCTTCATTGCCGATTGCTGGAACGCGTGTCGCCGGCGAGCGATAGGGGCAATGCCATATACCGTTGCCGATTAGGAAACAATATGGCGTCGAGGTTATCATATTCTACAAAACCGGGAATTCTAATACTACAATTTATCCTACTAAATTGAAATACATTAAAACTGCAAGTAGCCAAAGTTTCTGATTTTAAATTTCAAGATAAGTATCAGTATGAAGCTGCAATCGTCCTCGATAGAGCATTCTGACGTTACCAAACGTTCCATTTACGTCATCGTTGCTCGATAACGTCGCCGGCAAGGCAACGATAATGGAAAGCGCCCTTAGTGATGCAGAAAAAGTTCAGATGGGCGAGTCAATCAGCGAAAATCCAGCTTGCCAACGTTACCAAGTACCAAAAGGCATGCTATTCTGGCTAATTTATTATCTTCGTTAACGGCTTGTGAATCACAACTAATGGAATGCGATCTTACTGGGTTGAATTTGATCAATTTTTCGCAGATTTGAAACACAGAGTCCAATAGAAGCAACGACAATTCAGACCAATATGCCTTAGTAACTGCACCGTAAATATCGGCAATATTAACATTAGCACAAAATAGTACAGAAAGATTTTAAAAAGTTTTGAATGGTTTTGAGTTGTTTATTATTCAAAATCTTAAATATAACAGTTTATTGTTGAAAATAGGTTACTGTTGGTATAAAGATTTCTGAAATTTATTTACTGTTGAAAAAATAAAAACTGTGTGGAATTTAATAATGTGATCAACACTTCTTTTGAGTAACTGTCTCACTTAAAGGGACTTGGACACGATTTGACTTAAAATATTCATTTTTTTTTCATTTTCAATGTTTATATTGATTAATATAGAAGTTTACAATGCTATGTCAAAATTTGAAAGTCAAATATCAAGTTATAAGCAAGATACAGAGTTCATAATTCTTTGTTTTGTAAGGAAATCTCAAATATTGTCATTTTTTACATAATGTGATGTATTGGTGTAAGTTTCAATCAAATGTATCTTTCTTCTGTTGGTAATAGTATTTATGAAGATATTGAATAAATTTAAATTGTTTTTACATGTCATTTTGTCTAAAAAATGGTAATTTTCTACCATTTTCTTTTGTAAACAACTATAAGACTCGAGCTTTGTTTACATAACCTTCTGTATCTCGCTTGTAACTTTTTAGTTTTGTAATTGATTAAAGAATTCATTGATTTTTTTTTCATTTTTAATTTATAATATATTTTCAATTCAATGAATCAGAAATGTTCCCTTTTACAGGCTATGGCAGCGACCAAATGAGAGTTTTCTCGAATCTGATGCAGTGTGGTTTTGTAATGTCCCTGTTGGTGAAAAGAAATTGAGGAGTTTTCTCAGCTCCTTGAGCAAGGCTATTAACTTGTCAAAAGTATATACAAACCATTCCATAAGAGCAACTGGAGCATCCATTCTGTCCAAGTGTATGTATGGACCCTCACAAGTAATGTCTGTCACTGGACACAAGTCCGTACAGAGTCTGAGTGTCTATCAGCGAGTTAGTGATGCAGAAAAAATTCAGATGGGTGAGTCTATCAGCGAAAATCTTGCACCAACATCCAGCTTGCCAATGTTACCAAGTGCCAAGAGGCATGCTATTATGGCTAATTCATCATCTTCATCAACGGTTTGTGAAACTCAAATGCTATCGTATTGGATGGCAACTTGATCAACTTTCCTCAGATTTGAAACACAGTCCAGTAGAAGAGAAACGACACTTCAAACCAATATGCTATAGTAACTGCACCGTGAATATCGACAATATTAAAATTAACTAAAAATACCTCAGAAAAAGAAAGTACAATCTGAGATTTGAGTGGTTTTAATTGTTTATCATTAAATGTTGGAAATAAAACAGTTTATTGTTGACTCTCACTGTTGATATAAAGATTGTTGAAATTTATTTACAGTTGAACATGTGTGGAATTTAATTATGTGATCAACACTTCTTGTAAGTAATTTTCTCATTTGATTGATCTCGGGAAAACAAAACACTTATTATGAAAAATGAATGACTGACTATGGAAAGATATTGAATTGCAATTCACAAATCATTTTTCTAATTTACTTTATATTCGGAATATTTGCATTTCTTTCACAACAAAAACATAATAGATAAAGAATCTATCAGATAGATAAAAGATTCAAAGTTAGATACGAAATCTATCAGTAACCATTTTACTTAAAGTAAACAATTCGATTTGTGGAACAGGTTTGCATTTACATAAAAATTCGTGTTGTTTTTCACTAATATCGACAAGTTTTGACATTGAATGGATTGATATTGTAATATTCTCTAAAATATGCCTGTTTTTATGAAACGGAGGAAGATCATTGTATTTTGTTTAAAACAGCTATTTAGTTTTGAACAAGTTCGCTTTCACTTCAAAATATTCTTTAATTGAAGTAAATTTACTTGATTTTCTTTTTTTCGTGTATAAGAATTTGTTCAATCCCAAACATTTTGCATTATAAGATAGTTTCAAAGATTTTATTTGTAAAAAGAGATTTGAAAAAAGGCTCAGCTTAGATGTAGTCTACAAAACCAGTGCAAGAGCACTTCAACTAACTGACTTATGTCAAGGATAAGAAGTAATTTTGTATGCCCTAAAAGTCCCCTCAAAGGATATCTTACATTTAAAGTCTTAATAATATCTATTATGCCGTATGTTTGCAACGGTAATTCTATGCCGTTTTTTATTAATTGGTGCAATAGGGAAATGAGAAAGAACTAAGGCATAGATCTCGTTATTTCAATGAGAAAGACTTTGATTTCTACTTATACACTGTGCAATTAAGACATGTTTGGAAAAGAATTTTTAAAGAATTGTCAATGAATTCCTAAAACTTAGTTTAGATAGTGGAATTTTAGACATTTTGCGCTTATGATCGTTTTTCCAAGTCAAATAAAGCATTGCACGAATGCAAATAATCATAATG